>NW_017253285.1:0-74142 GCF_001299255.1 Cyphellophora attinorum
GATAGTACAGCTACCTTAGTACATCGTGACTATCACAAAACCACCACGTCCGCCTTGAGCCACGCCACACGATTCTAGGGGGCGAGTGAGGAGCACTGCCTTGTGCGGCACGCGTGTAGTGAAAGACGCCCGGTTGATAGCTGGCCCTTGACCTTGGGCCAGTTCCCGAGCAATGCTCGTATCGTTCGGGACATACATAGGTGGGAGATCTACCTTGACACAGTACCCTACCGCGCAGCATCGCCCTTCCTCCGCCGCCGTCCCTCCTCCAGAACCCTCTCCATCCCCTTCGTCTTCATATATCGCGGATTACTTGGATCGATGGCGAATTCATGGCTCTTGAATAGTCGACCCCCGAAACGCGAGTCCGCTGTGGCATCTACATCGAAGCCGTCATCACCTCCCGCATCGCCGTTCTTTGCGCTGTCGGCGTCCTTCTTGCCCTTCTTCCCCTTCCGTGCCCTTTTCTCTGCATCTTTCTGCGCCTTTGAGATCTCCTTCATATTGAAATGCCGCATTGCCTTGCTACCACCGTCGGCGTCCTGATCATCGGCCATGAGCAGCTCCAGCTCCTTGCGTTCCTTCTGATTGCGATCCTCTTCAGCTTCACGTTCCTTACGCTTTTGGAGGCGGGCTTCTTTCCGGAGTTTAGACTTCTCGGCTGATGCATCCCCAGCGGTGGTCGACGAGGTGGCGTTTGTGAAGAAGGGATCATCGAAGCCTAGATCTGCGTCTTCATGGTTATTGGGAGGCGCTGCGCTGACGGCAGTAGGTTGTCGTTCGTCGGCAGCGAGCCCGGCTTCGCCATCATCGTGGTCTTCTCCTCCCCCACGAGCAGCCTTTGCCTTATTCCGCCGTCGTTCCTTGCGCTCTTTCTCCTTCCGCACGTATCTCTCGATGGTCGTTTCCTCGGCTTCTTCTTGCGTGTTTGCAAAGACGGAGCGTTTCTTGTTCGGATCGTTGGGGTTGGTGGTGTCAGAAGTCAAGCCCGCGGAGAAGGTGATTTCGACGTTGCCGACTGGGGCGCGGTCTTTCTTGGGTTTTGTTGGGTCGTTGGACGAGGATTTGGTGGGTTGTTCGGGCGCGAGGCCGAGGAGGGAGCGTGTTTTTTGGCGGTTGTTCTCCTTTGCTGTTGTTGCTGTACTTTCCGTACCATTGACCGGCGTATTGTCAACTGATTCGTTGTCAGAGCTATCCGACCCAATATAAGCCGCCAGATCAACATCATCCAAATCCTTAATATCATGCGTCCGAAACGCCCGCGCAGCAGCCTCCTTCCGATTCGTGTCCTCCGCATCCCATGTCAGCTTAACCTTACTGTGCTGCAGCGCGTCCGTGATGAACTCCGTAGGCTTGTAGGTCGTCGAGACACCCTCACACTCGTCTCGAGGCGTGTCCTCTGAGAAATCCGTGTCGTCGGGGATGAAGCGTAGGTCGAAGAAGTTGGCGGTCGAGAGGTACTCTGTGCCGTCGACGGCGTCGTAGATTGCTTTTGCCGCGGTAGGAGAGGAGAAGGTGAGGACGGCGTAAAAGTAGCGGAGGCGGTCGAGTTGGTAGCGGCGCAGGGCTTGGGAGTCGAAGTCGGTGGTGCCGTCGTCGGGTTTGATGAGGGATTGCTTGATTGCTTCGTCGTCGTCGTCTTCTGAGGACTCGTGATCGCTGTCGGCGTTGTTTGCGGAGGCGAAGATCTCTTTGGGCGGGCCTTCCATCTCCTCGCGGCCCATGCGCTCCTTGCCGAACTCGCTGGGGTAGACGGCGACCTTGAGCAGCTTGCCTTCGGACTGGACGAAACTCGAGAAGACGGCCATAAGGTCCTCAGCTCGGATGTTGTCCCAATCGAGATTGACGACGGCGAGTCGCGAGGTGACTTCGCCGACGGGTATTTCGTTCTTGGTCTGCGGCGCAAGTTCTGCTTCTTCCTCGAAGTCGTCCTCGGAGTCGTCCTCGTCGCTCGAGCTCTCGCTGCTGGAGGACGAGTCGGTCACTCGACCTTCCCTGAGAATGTCTCTCGGCTTGCTCCCTCCACCAGCCCGCTTCAATTCCTGCCGGACCTCATCGTCGTCGTCTGGGTCATCACTCTCGTCACTCGCCTCATCGCCGAGGTCATATTTCTGCTTCAGCCGAGCCGTGACGGGGTCTTTCTGTATCTTCCGACCATATCGATCGACTTTTGATTTCCGACTGAACTCCTCGCCGCGTAGTTTGCTGGAAAAGCGCTTGTCTAGCTTGACTTTCTGTTTCTTCGAGGGCAGTCGGTAGCGTGGGTCGTTCTCGATGTTGGCGAAGCGCGGGTCAGTGATTCTGGGACCGGAAGACGAGGTGTCGAGCTTTCGCTTCTTTGACGACCTTTCCGCCATCTTTACTTCTGCAGAGGCTGGCCTGCAGTGGAAGCAAGACGGCTGGATTGGGACTTGATATATGATGGCCGTCAACTTTTTTCCGCGTTCCCCGCGCGCCAGAAAAACTTGGAGAACGCCTGCCAAGACGTACTCAGGTGTCTCGAGGAGGTTTCGGCGCATGACCTTGTTACTACTCGAAAGGATGATGTGCTACAAATCAATGATATAATGCTATTT
The DNA here is from genome assembly GCF_001299255.1 of Cyphellophora attinorum. NCBI lineage: Eukaryota > Fungi > Ascomycota > Eurotiomycetes > Chaetothyriales > Cyphellophoraceae > Cyphellophora > Cyphellophora attinorum. Next base: position 2,577 of record NW_017253285.1, read on the forward strand.
GGGTACCGCGCTGTCAGTCAGCTCGACGTACTATGACTGCCTTGCATAGTACGCTACGTTGCTTGATTGCTGCAGAGATGCGGTGCCTCCATCACCCCTGAAAAGCAAAAGCCAACTTTCCATCACTTCTTTCTGCGTCAAGCGCCAGAATACCGTGTTCGTCTCTCGCTTCCTTCTCCACTGACATACACATAGCAGCCCATATGACTCGTATCGCACTCAGCAGTTTGGCAGGAACTCTCCACACCCGGGTCGCTCACAGTCCATTCCTGTTGGGGGTCTTCGGCACAGTTTGAGCCACTATCACGACATCAGTGACCGCTACTTCCAGCACAAAGAAACCGGGCATAACTCACCCATACATCGTGAGTAGGTACAGATCTCGGTCCTGGTAGTGGGAATCGAAATCCCTGAAGATGACAGAGCCAAAGCCTCCGTTGATGTTGGTTTCAGTCGGCGAGTGAGCTCATCGTAGGATCCCACGTGCAAGGCGCGTACTCCTCCGTATCCAGCTCGTTAATATCAGCTTCGTCAAGCACAAAGTCGAAAAGATCCGCATTGCTCTCGATCCTCGCCGGTGTCACGCTTTTCGGCAGCGGAACGAACCCCTTCTGAATACTCCACCTCAGCAACACTTGAGCAGGCGTCTTGTTGACTCTCTCGGCCACTCGCTTGAGCGAATCTTCCCCAAATCTCTGTCCTCGGATAAGCGGACAATATGCCTCGACAACCACCTCGCGCTCTCGACACCAAGCGACAATCTCTTTTCGCATCAACCATGGGTGCAGCTCCCATTGGCCCACACTAATCTCCCCACCCTTACCCTTACCACGTTCCTTTTCAAGCTCAGCAATATATCCCTCCAGCTCCCGCAAATGATGCAACCCGAAATTTGACACACCCAACGACCTCACCTTGCCCTCACCCTTCGCATCCACCATCGCGCGCCACGCACCTTTCCTGGTCTCGGAGCCACCATACGGGGCATGGATCAGATAAAGATCAAAATACTCCAATCCGGATTCCTTGAGACCTGCATCGATAGCAGCGTTTGTATCCTCGTAGCCAGCCCCAGACTGGACCTTGGATGTGACGAAGATCTGCTCGCGGGGCACTTTGCTGCGACGGATGCCAGCGCCACAGCTCTTTTCGCTGCCGTACATGCGGGCGGAGTCGATGTGGCGGTAGCCTACGGCGAGGGCTTTGGAGACTGCATTCTCGCCTTCTTGGGGATCCATTTGGTAGTTGTCGGAGACATCGCCGGCGGTCTGCGGGACAAGTCATGATCAGTCGCGTTCGTAGCTACGCTGTTTGCTTGAAGTCTGGACTCACGCCAAATCCCAAGATCGGGATGTCGTAGCCAGTCTTGAGCCTTTGTGTTGAGGTAATGCTAAATTCCGGCGACATGGCTGGGCACAAGTGCTTGCAGGCCCAGTCTCAGTGACAATATTGATCGCAAGCGGAATGGGAGAAATGATTCTCGTCGAGGTGTACATTTGCTTATCCTTTATGTGTGACCGGAAACCTGGAAGTATACTGACGTCTGAATCAGAATGGATGCGAGACGCCCGCCGCAATGTCCGTTTATGTCCGATAACAGCCGGCCACGTTTTCCTCACGTCGTATATTGCGGCGAATTTCGACTACCTCTTTGGGATTCTTGGTGAGAAGTTGAGAACCCAATCACGAACAGCTTCACGGGAAGCCATGAAACAGAGACTAATCAAGCGATGGTTGAAGGCACAACTCGATGCACCGAAGTGTCGTGTCATCATTTCCTCGCTGTGCGAAACCTATCGCCGGACCATACAGTACGTCGAAAGCTGCAAAAGCAGCGGCAATGACTGCAATCGGATCTAGGACACAGAGACCTGGAATTTGGTGACATACGGACCTTGTGGCGTTACTCGGACCTAGCTGGTATCATGCTGATGGCCGCGGCCAAACTACGCACTCCACTCATCCAAGATCATATCCACTGCCTTTTCGGCAACAGCATACACCGTGGACAAGATATTCCCACGAGGGATGATTGGAAATATGCTGGCATCACATACACGTAGATTCCGCGTACCATATACTCGGAGGCTAGAACCCACCACGCCACCAGCGTCAGCCGGCAGCATTGCACAGGTGCCGCACGGGTGATAGTTCGTCGCGCCGTGTTCACGTATCGCCTCTTTGACGTCTTCACTTGATTGTTCCGGCTTGCTGAACGTTCTTGGAAAACGCCGTCCGTCCGGTAACACAACGTCCCGGAACGAGCTAAGCTGAAGCAGCTTCTCAAGCTGAACGACATGCCGCGCCAACACTTCGACATCGAGGTCATCGCTCAGATACCGCGGGTCGATCAAAGGTGGGTCTCCTGGAACAGCAGACCTGGTATGCGTGCTGCCGCGGCTCAGCGGATGGGACAGCATCGCTATAATCGAAACATACTTTCCGTCATCTGCGACCAGGTCCGGTGCATACCGAGCCATTCGCGTCATGAACACTGTCGCACTTGCGGCTTCTGGTGACAGTAAGCTGTCGTAGATGTATTGATTGTGGGGAGAGGCGGGATGTGTGGCTTTATGAGCAGCCACTGCGCTACGTAGCAGCTGTTCTTCATGCTCATCGTTGAAAAGCTGCAATGGCCAGTATGCGAAGCTGTAAGCTGCGCCCTCCGCGAGAACTCCGCCTCTTGTGGTGTCGTACTGTCGTTGGTGGTCTGCCACGACTGATGGTTCGTATCTTCGGCTATCCAGCGTCTCGACCTCCGGGCGGACCTCGACGCTTGGACCGTAGTTCAGGTGGTCCTGGAGGTTTTCTGGAGTTACTCAGTATGAATCTAGTCAAAAAGTGTGAGACCTACCTCCAACACCCGCCAACTCAAGCACTGGCTGAATGTTTGCTGCCTCTAGTATGTCTCGTTGGCCTATGCCGGAGAGCTCCAAAATCTGAGGCGAGCCGAAGACGCCGGCGCAAAGAATCACCTCCCTGGTGGCCTTCGCAAAGACACGCTTCTCGTCTCTCCTGTAAAAAACACCCTCTGCGATCACATCGGACCCTTCGTTGCGAGTGACAACCTTTTCGACGTGTGCTGCGGTCTCAATGGTGAGATTCGAACCAGCAAGTCTCAAATAGGCATCGCAGCATGACTTCGCTCCCCACTGCCATTGATAGCGTTCGTGGTAGTCAATCCTCCCATTACCTGTCCCACCATGTCACCTGTAGCTGTCGCTCCGAGCTCGTCGAACGCACTATTCCATGCCAGCTGAACCTGATTCAGTTCTCGCGGGAAAGACGCCTGGATCGGTCCATCATGCTGGGTACTACCTCCATCCCCAATGATATGCTGAAACTTCCTGTAGTACGGCTCTATCCCAGACCAACCCCACCTATCGTCTCCGATCAAGCTAGCCCAGGCATCGTGCATCTCCCGATTCGGGTATACCAAAGAGTGCGAGTTGATAGCACTGCTCCCACCAAGCATCTTGCCTCTGGTCTGCTCGATTGTGCGGCCGTTGAGTCCTTTCTGCGGGACTGAGCGCAGACACCAATCATAGTTCGGGTTTCCGAACATGCGACGGCTCGGTAGCGGGGTCCGCACAAGACTGTCTTCATTGTTGTTGGGGCCTGCTTCGAGCAGCAGGAGTTTAAGGCTTGGTGCGCGAATTGAGAGGCGTGCGGCGAGGACGCAGCCGGCGGTGCCGCCGCCTACGATGATCACGTCATACTGCGGTGAACGAGGCAACGCTTCGTCTAGATTCATCGTGCCAGGGCAGCATGCTTCAGTGTAAAAGGAAAACTCAGTGGGCTGCAACACGTCTGATGGCTCGAGGCATCGCTGGGCAAAGGGTAATGAAAGTCCATAGCCTTTGTTGATAGCCTAAACTAGGTACTTCGCAACGTTACATCAGCCAGGATCTGCAGGGAATAATTAGGCTTCAGCCTGGGAGCCACACGGTTGTTCTCTCTGGCTCAGTGGCAAACCTACCAATCTACCCTTGCTGTTCCCACCCATTGGCGTGCCTAGAAGGGCAGTTCGGACATGTTATGGTCACGCTTTCCTCGTTACGCCGTTTGTCTTGCTAATTCGTAGAAGGCAGTCCAAGAGACGATCAAGCCCACCATTCAGGCCTTGAAGGATGGTTCTTTGTGAGCTGTGGACTAAATTGATCTTTCTCGCGAAGTAATTGTCGTAGAACGCTACGAGGTTGACGATTGCAGGTGTCCAAGTGACTCGGACTCGGAGTCCACACTTAGATCATTTGGTCCAAGGTCACGTGCCTACCTTCAGTGACATCATCCTCTTTCTCTGTCACACTCCAGGGCTGCATGTGCTTACTGTCGCTCACACAGACCGACTGCATTTTTTTGTACTTGTGCCGACCTCTTTTAACGATGCTTGTCCCGTCTCTCGTTGTCTCGTGTGGGCGAGGCAGCAGGGAAAATCTAGTCGCCAAAGTGGCAGCTGAAACGACTCATTTGCACTCGACGAACCTCGGAGAACGCCAGTGTCTCCTTGCACCCTGTTGCAACAAAGTCTTTGCCTGCTTTCTATGATAAATGTTTACTGGACCACCCGAACTAGTTCGGCTTGGTGCCATCGTTGGCCTAGCATGCCTGAGAGAGTGCTGACTCGGTGGCATTGCCGGACATGGATGTCAACGCGTGGTGCGACAGGCTATGGGTTTGTTTCCAAGTGCTGAAGCGATGCGGAATCAACGCTCGTGTGACAGGTGTACTCTGTGTCTACAACATCCTTGCACACTATTCATGTCTCGAAAGCTTGCGAGTAGGTCAGGATGATCACAGTGATCTTTTCGACTCTTTTCCTACCGGCACGTCCCTCCGCAGTGCCCGAGTTCTTGGCAAACGGAGCTCAGATCCCGCTTCCGCACTGTTGGGCACGTGCATACACAGATTACAGTGCCTGATAGTATGCCTTGCGCCAGCTGACCGCGAATGCAGTCGAGGAAGCAATGTGATGATCGATATAAAGCCAGGCGCAAAACTAATGGGAATACTACTGCTGTGAGTAGGTTCAACACTGCTGCTCTGCAAAAACACTGGAAGCCTGAACTTTTCTGCGGCATAACATTCTATAAGATGGGAAGCAATACTGCAGACCAAGCTCCTAGGCCATCTCAGAGCTTCAGCGGACCTGGACGCATTGATGTCCATCACCACTGCTTTCCCGGAGAAATTCAGGAGCTGCAATCAGAATTCGAGAACAATTCATACAACCTGAACTACACTCCATTTCCCAAGAGCGCCGAAGAGCACTTGGTGTACATGGATGAAGTCGGTATCCAAACGGCAGTGATAGTCTGTCATTCTGAGACATTCATTAGCGTCGAGAACTGATCAGATAGGCCAGGCCCCATCGATCAAGCAAGAATGGCACAGCACTTTCTCACCTGCGGAGTTTGCATCCCTGTGCCGACGCTCCCTTCAATCACAGATGAAATATGTGTCCCATAATCCGTTACGATTCGGTAGGATGTGTCAGGAGTTTTGGAGGACTAGACGGCTGACACTTGAATACAGGCTGCTTCGCTATGCTTCCTCTACCTCACATCCATGAGACCATCGAATTTGTGCGTGAGACGCAAGCCATGTCTCCTCGACCTGACGGCTTTGCGGTCACCACTGCCATGGGTACGTACAAGTCTCAACCACATGATTCTCCTACAAGTCTAACATTGCTCTAGGACAGCGATACCTGGGCGATAAAGATTTCGAACCAGTATGGAAAGAACTTGACGCGCTCGGATCGGTGATATTCATCCACCCAGCAGACACGATCATGCCACCTGGCCTCAACTTCGGGCCTTGTAAGTGCTCTTGGCTGACGCCTGTCGTCGATAAGTGTAGCTAAGTCTCCGTGAAAGTCGTTCAAGAATTTCCCTTCGACACCTGCCGTGCCATTACGAGCATTATCAGCTCGGGCACCCTTCTGCGCACGCCCAACATTCACTTCATTTTCTCGCACAATGGAGGCGCATTTCCATACCTGGCAGACCGCATCGGCAAGCAGCACACCGACAACATTGTCGTGAAAGCCAACGAAGGACTGTCGACAAGAGAGCTGCTGAGTACGAAGAAGATCTACTTCGACACGAGCATTTCGTCTCCGATGCAGTACGCACTGATCAAGAACCTGGGAATGTCTACCGATCAGCTGCTATATGCGACGGACTTTCCATACACCAAACGATACGACAATACCACATATCTAGACGGATACGACGCTCCTAAGGAATCTGGGCTGTTTGATAACAAAGATATGGAAAAGATCGTCAGGCTGAATGCGTTGAAACTGCTACCTCGACTCGCGAAGCTGTATTCAGAATTTTGGCCGTAAAGAACATCTAGCGTCAGTATATCCGGCGTTGATCGATGCTCGTCCATCTGATCACGCCTTTGCTGGTTTTTTGTGAGCGAAGAGCTCCGTCTCCGGGATGAATTGTTTCAATCTGTGTACTCAGCATCCGCGTAACTCATGAACTATGCTGGCACACTCACCCGTTCTCCAGAAGTGGGATGCGCAGGATCCAATACCGCCCAGCCTCCTTAGATGGGACTGTCCACAGTGTGCAGCCACATGTATCACAGAAGACCTTATCTTTGGCATGCCCGCTGCTCGTGTCGTGCAGGGTGTATGCTTTCAACAGGTCCTGACCGGTTTTGACTTCTACATCAGATTGCAAGCACTTGGCTAGCTGATTTCCCATTGAGCATCCTCAACTCCGCTATGGCCTGGGTGTCACTTACGTACTGGCCGGGCGCTCCGGCATTTTTAGAACAATGGGAACAGTAGCATATCATCAGCTTCTGTGGCTGTTGGTGGACAAGGAAAGTGACACCACCACAGAGACATGCTCCATGCATCACATCCTCAACGGCCGGGTTGTCTGTGTTGACGATACCAATGGTACCTGCCATTTTGTCGCTTTCTGGAACGACTCGAGTCGATGAGGGTTCTGCTGCGTGCATTTCCCTCGTGAACCGGGCTTAGAGAGCGTTTCAACGAGTCTCAACGCTATTTCTCAGTCTCAGAAGCTCTTCCGCGCCCTGAAGTGCTGGATGCTCTGACTATGGCACGTTTGAATGGACAATGCGGTATCGGGCCAGGTACCCGGGCACTACTGAGCCGCTAGATTCACGGCCGGGCCGCGCCTACCGCAGCAAATAGATTTCACGCTTCCAATGGGTGGTCACAACTACCTAGGTGGATAGTCGAGATACCTTCACATCGAATCTGGCCGCCTCACCGATTGAACAATCGTCGCAGACCGTGATCTTGCAACTCAACAGCACCGCAACGGAGCAACGCTATCCTACCTCAACTACGATGGAGGATCGAAGCTCGTATGTCAGTGACGTGCTGCCAGCCTCGGGCACTGGACAGCACGAAGGGCTCAATGTAGCGCCACTTTGGACTATGATGCACCGGATGGTCCCCCCTCTACCGGACCCCAAGGCCCAACCCACGGCGTGGCATTACCAGAGCATGAAGCACGAGCTCCTAGCAGCAGTTGATACTGTGGCTGCTGAGGACGCGGAGCGTCGAGTACTGGTTCTCGTCAACAGATCCATGGCTGCACCCTTTACAACTGACACCATCTATGCGGGTCTGCAGATCGTTGCCCCAGGCGAAGTGGCTCCGGCGCACCGACACAGAGCGTTCGCACTGCGGTTCATCATTGAAGGCTCGCAAGGCTTTACTGCTGTCGAAGGCGAGAACATGGAGATGTTTCCAGGCGATGTGATCTTGACACCAAGCTGGACGTGGCACGATCATGGCAACAAGGGTGTTGAGCCTGTTATCTGGCTGGACGGTTTAGACCTGCCTCTTTGGCAGTTTCTGCCGGCGAACTTCCTTCAGCATTACGAAGAGTCGAGATATCCCAGCAGACCTGCACCGAACTCACACAACCGCTTCCCCTGGGACGCTGTTGCGAAGCATCTGGATCAGGACAAGAGTCTTCATGCTCTTCATCTGTACCGTCGCAGTGACGGGTTACACCTCTCTAAAACAGTTTCCGCGCAGGCGGAACGTGTATCCGCTGGTCACACGACGGCCGTCAGCCAGGAATGCTATTCGTACGTGTACCATGTCAAATCTGGTCAAGGGTTCACGTCCATTGCGAACGGCCGCACAAGTGAGGTTAGTGTCATCGAGTGGAAAGCGAAGGACACATTTGCTGTTCCCTGCTGGAGCAAGGTCACGCATACTTGCACTTTGGAGTCTGGCAGTGCATATTTGTTTGCTATCAACGATAGGCCAATCGTTGACGCATTGACATCGCCTTGTGGTTGATAGAGGTCTTTATGTGACATGATAGTCCTGGGGAAAGGCAGGTCGTCTTGAAAGATGGTGCATCCATATCTTGTCAAACCGGGCTTCATATGTTTTGCTGGTCAAAAGTCTATGCCCTCTTCTCGAACACCATCTTGTTCTCCACGAAACCCAACCCCTCAATGCGTACTTTGACCACGTCCTGATCTTTAAGATAGAGCGGGTGTGGTTTCATGCCCATGGCAACACCCGCAGGTGTACCGGTCAAGATAACAGTACCTCGCTGTAAAGTAGTCCCTTGACTGATGAACGCAACAATTTCCCGAACACCAAACAACATATCACTGGTGTCCGAATCCTGACGAAGCTCTCCATTTACCCAGGTCTGCAGTCGAAGGCCGCTTGCTTCGTTGACCAAGCTCGGTGAGACGAGAAGGGGACCAAGCGGTGCGAATTTGTCGAAACCCTTGCTGAAATCCCACTGCGGCACCGGCCCGGCGTACTCGGGTTTTCGTTGCCAGGTCCTTGCACTTACGTCGTTGGAGACGGCGTAGCCTGCGACGTAGTCGAGGGCGTTTGCTTTGCTGATGTCTTTCCCTGTCCTGCCAATCAGTATGGCCAGCTCGCCTTCGTAGTCGAGCTGGTCATGCTGAGCAATGAAAGGTATTGGGATATCCTCGTTATAGGACGCGATGCTTGTCGATGGCTTAGTGAACACTGAAGGGTATGGAGGCGGTGAACGGCCGCCTTCCTTGACTGTTGTACATTTTGATCAATATCGTTTCCCAAATGCCGATACAGCTGACCTACTATGCTTGAGATAATTCAGCCCAATGCACCGGATCAGTGGGACTTCGCTCGAAGTCAGAAGCGGCAGTATTTGTGCGACTTTCTTTGTTCCGGTGGTCCGGCTGTCCAGTGTGAAGATGGAAGTTCCCGTCAGTACTGTCGCTTGCAATATCTGCTCGGAAGCCCGGACCAGCAGGTCGTCAGCATGGTCGATGATAGGTTCACCATAGTGTTCCACTGAATCTTCGTCCAGGAAACGAATCAATCGTCCATATGTCATGATGTCAAAATACCTGATTGCTCTGCATCAGTGCGCCGAGGTGAGATGTGTTCGTCGTACGCTTGCGAATTCAAAGAGAATCATGCACAGCCATGCCTCGATCGCATTTCGCTTCCTAGGCGTGTAGCCGGGGATGCACGTGGTGCGTACGACATGGGCCGATGGTTTGGCTCTGCGGAGGGTACGTGCGGAGTCCGGGTCCGAGTGGTTGATCCTCCACAGCACTGCTCGGCCGACGATCCAGCAGTCCCGCGGCCGGGATCCATGCTCGCTGTAAGAGACCAAGAAGCAGCTAGTAACATGACTGCCAGTTCGGGGAATGCAATCGAATACATTGCCTTACGCGTGATCCGTGTACAATGTATAGCTCAGCATACTGCCCGAGGCTGGGTGTGTGACGAAAATACGCCCATCAATGTGCTATGCACGAATACACCGCTAACATGAAGACCAATGCCGAGCATGTCGACTTGATCATCAACGGCGACCCAGTATCGTCCGATGACCAGCGTCCTGTCATAGATCCCGCGACAAATCGACGCCTGTGGACCTACTCAAGTGCCACCACTACTCATGCCGTGCAAGCTGTGGAGTCGGCCAGCATCGCCCTGCAGTCATGGTCTGCTGTCAATGTGCGAAAACGGGCAGAGATCCTTCAGCGCGCTGCCGACTTAATGCTGCAACATCAAGAAGAACTTAAGCAGACCATGATGTCCGAAGTCGGTGCAGATGATGCCTTTGTGGACTTCAACATCCATGCGACTGTAAAGCAGCTGCGCGACCTTGCTGGACGGGCAGTTACTATCCAGGGGAAATCGCCCTCAGTCGAAGATGACGGTAGGAGTGCTCTGGTTCTGAAGGCTCCCTATGGAGTAGTCCTCGGCATCGCACCGTGGTAAGTGATCCAACTCTGCCTACCGATTAGCACATTCTTATGGTACAGGAACGCCCCATACATCCTCGGAACGCGATCTTTCGCAGCGGCGCTGGTGATGGGTAACACAGCGGTTGTGAAGGGATCGGAGATGTCTCCGAAGTCCTTCAAATTGATCGTTGATATCTTCTACGAGGCCGGCCTCCCGCCTGGGTGCTTGAACCTCATATTTGTTGCACCCGAGCATGCTTCTGCAGTGACGACGGCGCTCATAAAACACTCAGCCATAGCAAAGATAAGCTTCACCGGCAGTACAGCCATAGGTCGAGTCATTGCACGCATGGCTGCCGAGTGCCTGAAGCCTGTACTCCTCGAACTTGGAGGCAAAGCTTCCGCAATTGTTTTTCAAGATGCAGATCTTGCGAAGGCGGCCAAAGAGATCTTGATTGGGGGCCTGTTGCACGTAAGTCAAGGCGTACATGTATTACATGCGATGCTGATCCGCGCAGTCAGGTCAGGTATGTATGGCAACCGAACGCGTTCTCGTCGAAGCCTCGATCGCGTCAAAGTTCACGCAAGTGCTGCAGGACACCTTTGCGGCACTGAAGGCTGATCGCAACCTTGCATGGATTGGCAATCCCATCCTGATCTCGAACGCTGCATCTCAGAAGACCCGGTCGCTCGTCTCTGACGCGCTGCGTAAGGGTGCAACAAGTCTACTACAGCAGGCAATTGACAAGAGCACAAATGAAGAGCACTCACCTCTTCAGCCTGCAATCTTGGGCAATGTTAAAGACGATATGGACATTTACTACCAAGAATCGTTCGGGCCCATTCTGACTGTGCATACGTTCGCGTCGGAAGCAGAAGCGTTACGCATAGCAAATGACACAGAGTACGGTCTGGTGGGAGCAATCTTTACCAATGATTTGCGGAAAGCGCTTCGAATTGCGAAGGGCTATCGCACGGGCGCGGTGCACATCAACTCGATGTCCATTCATGATGAGGCGAGCCTGCCGCATGGCGGCACAAAAGCCAGCGGCTACGGCAGGTTTAACGCTGATGAAGGCTTGATGGAATGGGTACAGACCAAAGTCATCACATGGGATAATTGATAGAGCAGTGACAGAAGTGAGGGTTGGACGTCGTTGAAGAAAAAACGCCATCTTGTGATGCGGCACAACTCCGATTGGTTCGGTGATATGCGCCAAGACTTGCGGCAGGCCCTTCCGCTTGACACAACAAGGCGCTTCCGCATCCATGAAAGTCTAGGCATTCTAGGTAGTGGTGGAGGACCACCATTGAAAGTGGATCCTGGGATACGCTAGGCAGGTAACTCTTGAGCAGCTATGTAAGCAATGATGGAGGCCTGTCCCAAGGCTTCTCATGCCCAGATAATGAGCTATAAATGGCTTCAGTAACCGCGACCGCCTTCATTGTTCACGAGAAGGGCGGACCTTTCACGGAGACCGCAGTACGGCTATCTCAACTGCGGGACGATGAGGTACTCGTGGATCTACGTGCCACCAGTATCTGCCATACAGATCTTGCAGTCCAACATGGCAAGATCCCTATGCAATTTCCAGTAGTCCTCGGCCACGAAGGTGCGCCAACGTCTTTGCTCACTCCAGCATGTGTCGAAACTTTCTGACGTGTGATCGCAGGTGCCGGCGTTGTACGGGAGGTCGGCACTGCAGTCAGCTCATACAAGCCAGGAGATCACGTCGTGTTGTCGTACGCTTCCTGCGCACAATGCCGAGCGTGCCTCGCGAAAAAGCCTTATCAATGCGAAACAGCCACTTTACAACAATTTGGTGGCAAGAGACTGGACGGAAGCTCAGCTATCACACACGTCCAGGACGAAAACGGCTCTTGGGTACCCACAGACGCATTCAGCACCTGTTTCTTCGGGCAGTCGTCGTTCTGCAATCCGGCCATAGTTCGTGAGGTCTCGTGTGTAAAAGTGCCAGAGACACTTCCGCTGGAAGTTATCTGTACATTAGGTTGTGGTTTTCAAACAGGTGCTGGGGCCGTCTTCAATGTGGTCAGGCCAGCCGAGCGGAACATTCAGCATGTCGCCATCTTTGGGGTCGGCGCTGTGGGCTGTGCGGCGGTAATGGCTGCTAGTCATCTGCGGAACACTACGGGGAGTCAGTACCACATAATCGCCATCGATATCAACGACGAGAGGTTGGCTATAGCGAAGGAGCTGGGGGCTACGTTCACTATCAACAGTCGCAGTAATAATTTGCTACACGAGCTCAAGGCCATAACAAGCAACGGAGTGGACGCAGCTATCGACTGCACAGGTGTCTCGGAAGTTGTTGCCGATATGTTCTCTATCCTCAGTGTGGGCGGTGTTGCTGTGCAAGTGGGTGGGCCACCGCCGGGCACGAAATTCGCGCTGGATGTGTTCGACTTGTTAATAAAGTGCCAGTCGTACGTGGGCTGTCATCAGGGCAATTCATATTCCAAGGAGGTTAGTATGCAGAGGGGCGAAGCGCAACCTCATTTGACCCCTTACTAACGAGAGCAGTTCATACCACAGATGGCCAAGCTGTATTCGGAAGGCACCTTTCCAATCGAGAAGCTGCAGAAGCAGTACCCAGTGCGCGATATCGGGAGGGCTTGTGCGGAAATGGCTTCTGGGAAGGTCATTAAGCCTGTCCTGCTCTGGTAGCATATGTTCCCCAAGCTCAAGTCGGAAGCAGTGGCTAGCAATACTTGTGTAATGCCTACTAAACTCTCAAATAGTGAGGCGCAAAATGCCATTTCGGTCAAGAGCATAGACATGCAGCTCTCACAAAGTATAGTCATTAGGGTCGTCGGCTGTCTATAGGTATCGATGTGCTTGGAGGTTACGCCAAGTCCCGCGGTGAACCATGTGACCACAATGGCGTGCCAGCCCTTTCCTGGGCGGCCATCACAACTATAACTCTCTTTGCTGCGATGTTACTTCCCAGCTGGTTGTTTGGAGTGAAGCTCCTCAATAGGTGCTTCGACAATGTAGTTCATCGTCTTTCGATAACTGCCAAGGTAATATGACATTGGGATCGCAATGACACCGAAAGGGACCGCGATAGCAAACACGATTTGGAGCGCGTCGGCCGTAGCATTCTGGGAAGCCAGTACTCCAGCTGAGATCATTTGAGTGGTCACGCCAGGAATAGTGGTCACACTCGAGTTGCCGGAGACAATGGCGGTGATGAATTCGGGAATGACGGCAGGGGGCACGCCCGCAGCCTCTGCGGCCGGAGGAAGCCGATTGGCTCGTTTAGACGCCATGGACTCGTTCAAGGCGACGGTAAAGATGGCTGTGAAGACCGAGATGCCTATAGCGCGAGCGGAAGCAACCAGTGCGGTCGCCGTCGCCAGGACACTGTGTGGTACTGCCAGCTGGACAGCAGTGAAGACCAGTGCCAGGGGCGCGCCGAGACCTAGGCCTGCAATGGCGTTGAAGATAAGAGCATTGAGACCCTGTCCAGGACGCACCGAGATCATTGCCCCAATGCCGACGACGAACATCAGGTAGCCGAACATCAACGGCCATCTGATCGTCCTCAGCCGAGTGCTGATGTAGCCGTTGAGGTTGGCGGCGATGAAAGCTGCTGTGTAGAACGGCACCTGTCTTGCGACGATCAATACAGGGTCGCCTGTAAAGAGGACCTGCGATCTAAGGACATGTATCAGTATCGCAGATCATCTCCGCAGGGATATGGACGACACAAACTGTATTGGAACAAAGACCGTGATAGCGAAGAGAAGAATCCCCTCGAAGCAAATGAGCAGACAGCCGAAGACAAATCTTCGACCGCTATGGTCGCCTGCACCAAACATGGCATGTGGTATCATGCCAGTACTGGTGCCTTTCCACTCCCAGACGCCCAAAGCGGCGAGACAGGCAATGCCAACCACCAACGGAGCTACTGTGTAGACACTCCCCCAAGGAAACTCGCCTGCTCCCAGACTGATGCCACTGATGAGCAGGGTCAGGCCAGCAGTAAAGAGGAAGAACCCAATCAGATCCAGAGTCATCAACTTCTTCCGGATGCTAAGGTGGTCATATCGAGTCTGGCGCTTTGGTGGTCGATATCCAACGATCAAACAAATGGTTGCTGATCCCCACAGAGCGGTCTGATACCACTATTTGACTGTTAGCGCTGATACAACATGATGGTGATAGCTTTGCAACGTACAAACCATTTCCGCCAGCCAGATTGGCCGTATGCCTTTATCATCCCACCTAGACTCAGTGGCGCCACCATGCAAGATGCAGCGGCGCCAGCTAAGAGAACGGCTTGAGCCACTGATGTGACGTTTGTGATCAGCTTGACGATTCACGTCGAAGACGCAGATGCGGTACTTACTTGGTCGCCATCGACGCGGCAGGATCTCTGCGGGAATAGTGTAGACAACCGAGCATAACGCAACTCCGACGCCCTGGAGTGTCATGGCGAAAATCAGGCGCCAGGTACTCTGTGAACCAGGAGCGATTGCAGCTCCGATGAAGGCTATGATGCAACATCCGACCAGTATCTCCTTCCGAGCCTGGAATGTATCCGAGGCAACAGAGAGGATGGGTGATAGGACTGCATTGGAAATGGAAGCTGAGGTGAGGATCCAGCTAGCCATGGCACCCGAATTCAGATCGGCCGCGATGAAGCTCAACTAAAAGGCTTTCAGCAAGTAATTCCCTCAGGTCGATGGTAATGGTACTCACCAGGGCAGGAGGACCAGCTGTGGTCTGCGAATAGGTGAAGTTGACCAGCCAGACAGCGATGAGAGCCACCCACGTGCGCCAGTGGATCTCCGGTTCAACGTCGACCTCGCTGTAGATCAAATTGCCGTCGGCGTCATGGTGAGCATCCTCAACCTGAGAAGCGTTGGGGTCTTTCTCGACAGGCGTCGTACTTTGAGTAAGGACATGCCCAGTCTTTTCGCTGCCATCAGCAACATGAGCGTCTGCTACCGCCATGGTGCTTCGAGTCGACGTGGCTCAGGAAGAGTTTCGTTTAGGGAGGTATTGGTCAGCAAGGAACTGATTTGGAGTGTGAGAAGACCATTGCGAGATTGTCGGCTTCATATATTTGACTTATGCCTGTTCCACATGGCCCTCGCATGTTCTGTGAGCCGTACGGCATGGTATGTGGACTTCAGTCTGGGGCCCCGTACTCACCCCGGGTCGACTAGCGAATTCTAGAGGTCTAGACTCTGCTTGGAGGCTGTAAGGCCTTGATTTCTGACAAGCGGGTGTGAGTCCAGTTTCCCCATGCTGTGCGGGCACATGAGCCGCACGGCAAAGTCTTCTGGATAACTGCGGGCCCGACGAAGCCGCTGGCGTCTACATCCGAAAATGGGTCAAGGCGCATGCAGCTAGTTCGGGCAAAGGAGTTCAAAGCCCGGCTCGTCCGAAGAATCCCAGGCGATATGGACAGCGACAGAAGTTGCAAACACTACCTCGGTATTTGAAGGTAACGACCAAGTACTTGACCGACTACCAGACAGCTATCGCAATACCGTCGCGCACCGTATCAGCGGCGATGGTGTCATTAGTAGGACGATATCCAGCCGGTCGTATATACTCCAGCTGTAGGGAGCGTCTCCTGGGGTTCAATATTCCTCCCCATGGCGTGAAGAAGCTGAGATTGTCATCTGCGACTGTTGGTGTCAGCCGGACTTATATCTGCCCGAGTCACGTGCGACACACGCATCGCTTGGCAAAGACTTCATCACCAAGTGTCATGGCTGATGACGGACTCCCACCCAGGATTCAGCCAGGAGCAAACATACCTGCAATCAAGACATATCCCGACAAGTTCGCGGACCATGTCGTGCTTGTCACTGGAGCTGCTCAGGGTATCGGCAAGACTACAGCCACTTTGTTCGCGGAACAAGGAGCGACGGTAATCCTCGTCGATATTGACGGTGTTAAGCTGAAAACCCTGGCGGATGAGCTCAATTCACGTGGACTGAAGAGCGCACATCATGCCGCCGACATGACCGACGAGCTCGCGGTGCATGCACTGGTCAAGGACGTTGTCAATTTTCACAACAAAGTTGATGTGCTTGTGCATCTGGCAGGGATCTATCCTTTCATTCCCATAGCTGACGTCTCCTTTGGGGACTACACACGCATTATGGATGTCAACATGGCCAGCACGTTCCACTTGACCAAGGCAGTACTTCCACACATGCAGCGGGCTGGATACGGTCGAATTATCAACACTTCCACTGCCGCCATCTTCTCTCCTTCTGCTGGCATGTCAATCTACACAGCGGCCAAGAGTGCCGTCACTGGCTTCACGAGAGCCATTGCAACCGAAGCAGGTCCAGGCGTGACTGTGAACGCAGTCTGCCCGGCTATGATCTTCAATGAGAGTACATGGTCCAATGCAGGGTCCCGAGCTGTGTTCAACTCCATCCTGGATCGCCAGTTTGTCAAGCGAGTGGGTCTGCCCTCGGATGTAGCCCATATGGTCAGCTTCATTGCCAGTCCTGAGAGTGAGTGGATCACCGGGCAGCTGTTCAACGTGACTGGAGGTGCGGTCATGACATAGGTAGATTGACTTTTGTAAAGTACATGTTGGTATCACATAGTCGAGCAGCACTGGTATGCCACCAGGCAAGGTCATCTGATATCTGCTGTTCTCGATCTCAAAGAGCACCGAGTGTATCGTGTCGTGTCCGATAGAGACATAAAGGCCCTGAGAGGTTCGAACTGCGGCCTTTCACACGTCTTTTGCCCATCTCATGTGTTGCCCATCTCATCTATTGCGGGAGTTGGCCAGATTCAAATGGTATAGCTGTGAGGAAGGCCATATTAGTTGAGTTGGGACTCCAATTGGTGAAGTACGCATCGACTGAGTGGGCGGGCACGTCATGGAAGTCGTCAAAAGCCCACATGTTTTGTCCGTCTGGGGGCAGAGAAGCGTGTGGCATGCCATGATAGTCCAGATTCTCCAAGTCTGAGGCATCAGTCTGTCCCACTACGTTGAGGCTCGAAGCCGCGTTGTAGTTGGCAGTCGGTATTGGTACGGAGGCTGCGTTGGTCACTAGAGTTAGCAAGGTCCTCGAAACTTCAGATCCTCATTGATTCTCACCACTTGGCCTAGTCTCTGAATCTCGTTGGTCGAACATCTCGAGAATCCTGCAGCAGCGTCTAGCTGATCGGCTCTTCTCCTGGTACGCTCGCAGTCCATACAAACATCGCGTCCAGCAGGCCTGCAATGCCTTGTCACCAATCTTGTCTTGCAAAGGAGGACATGAACGGCTAGCCAGAATTACCGTCGCACAGGTGTACAGATCTGTGAAATATGAGTCAAGATACTCGAAAAATGACAGCTTTATGCACTTACAGAAGATGTCGTGCCACCATTCGGGTAGCAGATCAGTCTCTTTTTCCAGGTTTTCTGTAATCAGCCGGCTTAATTCCTGCGCAGCCGAAATGCACAGAACCGACGATTGCACCAACAGTCCTTCGTGCAAAGTCGACTTCTGCTCATCGTTGGTCTCGCTCTGCCGTGCCTGCCGGCGAAAGTCGGCCAAAGTTCGCAGCAACAGTGGCCGGAAAAGAAGAATGCGAATGTGCCAGAACCTAAGCATCGTGTCAGCTTCTTCATCGGTCATGAACTAGACCTAGACCTACCGCGCATGCATGACAGCGGCTTGTCGATGCGCGACTTCTGTGTCGACTACGTTGTTTGACTGAGGATCGCCGATCTCGCTGTCGAATGGGAATCTGAGCTGGGCAGGAAGCTGCGATTTCCATTGTAGCAAGGCTGTGTCGAACTGTAAGAGGGACTGGAAGTCGCCATCATTGATCCGCCGAATCATGACAGTAGCATGGAAGGCATCTCTCTTCGAGCCTGTGGCATTACGAAGAGGCGGAGGCTGGTCTTCCTCCTCGTCTGGAGGTCTCTCGTAGAATTCGGCAAGGATGGCTCCTAGAATATTGTGGAGCTGCACATTGTGGTGGAAGAACTCGGGGTACTCAAAAGAATCATCAGGGCTCCTCGTCTTGATTGGGCTATGGTTGGGACTCAGGCCGTGGTTGTGAAGTCGGTTATGATGACCGACCCAAGTTCGGGAAGTCATAATTGAAGGACGGCCATATATCATGGATAGTGATCTGTCAGGGACATCAGATACATGGGAAGACTTCTCTCGAAGATACTCGACAAATCCTTACCGATCAAGCATGATACAGCCGCCCCACACCCTCCTGCGTAGATCAAGCTCTTTCTGCGACTTGAACCCTGGGGGGACCCCGGAGTGCACCTCATGCAGTCCGTTAATCTGAGCGACACTTATTGCCGCGCTGCAGGTGAGCCAGCAACCCCCAGAAAGCTCCGTGCTTTGCATATACGCCGAGAATAGCAATAGTGCCTGGATCAGAGGTATACTGCCTTTGTTGAAAATGTTAAAGTCCTGCTCAATCAGTGTTTTCGCTCGTTGCCAGAAAATGTCGCTCATCCCAGATCCAGCAGGGTCCAGAGTAGGATCAAATTGACAGCTAAGGGCAAAGACGATATTCAGAGTACAGTAGAAAGTCTTCTTGTCTCCACGTTCATCCTTGGTCATTCGGTCAGCATCTCTGGCCGCTTGAGATGTCGACGAATGATGCTCGGGCCCCCTTCCGCTGTTGGCTGCCCTAGAAGCACCCCAGATACTTTCGTATCTCTCCGAGAAGTGCGTCCGGTCGAGATAGGGGTGAAGATTGTGTACCCATGCCCAGTAACCCTCGAGCAGAGCGTCTGCGTGCTCCCTGCTGGGCAACGCATACAACTGTAGGTCGGCTGCTCGCTGGAAACCCGCGAGGTTCCTGTTTGGCCGTGTGTTTGTCGACGTAGGAGCCACAGGCGCCGCAGCGGGACTTGATGGCTCGCTCTCAAGATTACCTGCACCGCTTTCGGCATGGTCAAGTACGCTGCGCACTTGGCTCATAAACGTCAACGCACTCGAATCACCATAGTATCCGAAGCGTGGTGCGACAACCCCGATCTCATCATTTGGCGGTAATGTTTCGGCGTGTTTCAGCGCAGTATCCTCTGGCCCATCTGTGCTGGAGGAGTGGCTAATGGCAGTGGTGTTCTGGGCACTGGTGACGAGACGCGGATTCTGTGCAAGTGACAAGATCTGATCCGAGTCGGTCGCAAAGCGTACCGGGCCTACTGGCCTCGACATAGCATTTCCATATGATAGCCCTCCAAAAGGTCGACTGTCGAGTGGTTGGGAAGCTGTGTCCGCAGTTTGATGCATGTTTTGATTCAGTTCCGAGAAGGTCTGATTACCAGAAGTGCAGCCATTGGAAAGCGTTGGTGCTGTAGGGTTGACAGGTGTATCACGACTATCTGGACTTGTGTTCTTCCGCGATTCTTCAGCACGTTCGAGTTCCGCGATCCGCTGCTGCATCTGTTCCAGAAGCCTGTATAACAGATAGATCAATCCGCCACGATCTTCAGAAGGAGAAAGGAGGACGCACTTTGTCTGCTTCCCTCTGACATTATCGGAGGCATCGTACGCGCAATCCCTTGGGACAGGCGCTTTGGCGCAAGAGGTACACGAAGGTCTCAGACCGTCGCATCTCCGCTTTCCGACTCGACAGTGATTACAAGCTTGATTTAAACGCTTCCTCTTCGCGGAGTGAGTGAGATCGACGAAAGATTCTTGTGTTTGACTCATGAGTGATTCTGTAATCTATAAGGACTCGGACAAGAAGGGAAGAGATTCGGCCAGGCATGCTTCGGTGCGACATGAATCACGGCGTCAAAAGCATCGCCTACAAACACATTGGTAATTGCGACATACGACTTGGCCAGGGTATTCCAGATCAAGCCTGACTAGGAGGCGTCAGATGTGTAGGCTACCTCCAACCCTCTTTCGTGCTTCAAGCCATTGTGGCGAAGAAGGGGTCCAGGCGTGAGGTACCCCATGTTTGTTCTCCAAAGACGGGATCCGAGGTGGAAGCCTAAATGCGGGTTTTCCTGTGAGGGCTTGGGACTAGGTGTGTGGCCAAGCTTCGATCCTGACCAGCGCGATCGATGCGACCAGCTCTCCCTGAGCTACTGACACACAAGCCGAGGACATATGGACGTCTAGACGCCTACTTCTAGCGAGAGGAAGCAGGTCTTCATTTTAGGATTGAAAGCAACGTCAATGTCAACACTAACATGCCCTGGAGGGTGTCTCCACACCTCCACGCTGCCAGAGATGAATGTCTTGGCATTGGAGACGCCAAACAACTTTAGAATACAAGGCCGCTTTTGAGGCCTTTACGGGCAGGCCGGACCGCATGCCAATTGCTAAGGCCTGCGGTGCGGGCAAAGTTCCCGCAAGACCCGCGCGTTGTGGTGTCTTTCTGTCACAACCATGTCCACCTCTCTGATCCGATTATGCTGTCTGGAGGGCTTTCACAGAATAATCCAATGCCGTTTTGCTGTCGAGAAATTCGACGATGTCGTCCACCTTTTTCCCGTCTTCGCTGATGGTGAGGTTCATAATGTATCTTCCCTCATATTCTCCCTTGTACGACGATGCTCTACTTTTGCAGTACAAGACCACGTGTCGGCTTCTCTCATCGATAACGGGAGCGCGTGTCGAGTCCAAGTAGAACCGCATCCCGTTGGGCCATATCTTGGGGACGAACTCCTCCCACCAGGATTTGTACTGTTCATTTGACATGGGCTCTGCCACCCCCATGCAAGGGGGACCGACTTCGTGTTGACAATTCTCACCGCGAATATCGATGATACTTTTCGACTCGCCCTTATCAATTCTTTCCACGAATTCCAAGGCTGTAGCTAGCAATTGGTCCCGTGTTGCCATGATGGCGTGTGATATCTTCAGCTGGATCTAGGCTCTGGTCTCCGTCCAGCCATCCCCTTGCCATCAAGTATTCTGCAGAGGCAATACATGAAGTACATGACAAGGAACTCCTGCACTCTGTCATGCCGCTCCACTGCCTGACTCGGATGCGGAAGTCCGCATCCGGTGTGGTACCGAAGCGGAATACCTGCCCGTATGGGCTGCTTTTCAGGCTGATGCTACGGTACCGCGGAGATCAGTCTATTCGAGACATTGCAGACCCGGGCTGAGGTCCGTTCCGACATCCTGGGATGCTGAACAATGAAAGGTCTCGGTCTCATGGCTGCGCTCACGCTGACGAGATCGATACAGCTGACCTACCAACGTTAAAGAGTCCTCGATTAGGGGCTCCAAGTAGAAACGTCCAAATTTGACATAGCACGCTACCTACCCAGCCTGCGGGTCCAACGCTATTGGCTGTGCTTTATTCAATTTGAGAAACGCGAACATGAGTGAGATGCAAAGCGATGCCAATGCTGAAGGACCGAAGGTGGTGACGAGGCCTTCCAACGACTCAGACAACCGGCCAGACTCTGCTCAGACGGGGAACGGGAGCACTGCCACAGCGAGTGCTGACTATGTGGTCCCTGACGTGGTAATGGGCGTCAGAAGGCGCGTGAAAGTGGTCTTCATCGGCTTTGGCCTGACGGGGATCGACTTTGCGTACAAGGCAAAGAGCTGTCCGGACATCGACTTCCAGATCTACGAGAAGAATCCTGCAGCCGGCGGGACATGGTATGAGAATACGTATGTTCTGAATGCCTGCCTGCTCTCAAGAGGCAACTGACAGTTGTCTCCAGTTACCCGGGGTGTGCATGCGACGTGCCGATCTCGATCTATCAATACTCATGGTGAGATCAAATGCTGACATGAGGGTTTAACCCATTCTTACAAACACGCCAGGAACTTGAAGTCCAATTGGAAGAAGTATTACGCAACCCAGCCTGAGATATGTGGGTATTTGCAGGAGACTGCTCGTGAGCACGAGCTCGATCAGTACGTCAAGTACCAGCACGAAGTCTTGTCGTGCGATTGGCTCGAGGACAAAGGCCGCTGGCGCTTCACGATCATGCCCAACAAAGACCCCTCCAAGATCTTCTCGGATGAGGCTGATTTCCTGATCAAGGGATCTGGCATCCTGAACAACTGGACATGGCCTGACATTGCAGGCTTTCAGGAATACAAAGGAGAGAAAACGCATACGGGCAACTACGATAGAAGCATCGATTTGAAGGGCAAACGTATTGGTGTCATTGGACTGGGAAGCTCTGCCATTCAGACAGTCGCAGCTATTGTACCAGAAGTAGGGTCAATGGTGTTGTTTCACCGCACGCCACGTGGATCGTACCACATTTGGCTACTAAGTTCGCAGACCCCAAAGGACAAGACCTCAACTACACGGAAGAATTGAAGAAGCGCTTCGCCAGCGATCCCGAAGACTATCTGGAATACGTCAAATCGGTCGAACGAGAGCTTTCAGGCCTGTTCAAGGTTTACATCAAGGGCTCGCCGGAAATGGTATTGGTCAACGAGATGGCTCGCAAGTCTATGCTGGACCGCCTTGGTCAACGGCAAGACATCATCGATGCTATGGTTCCGACCGACTTTCCCGTCGGTTGTCGTCGGCCCACGCCAGGTACAGGATTTCTTGAGGCTCTGCAGCAACCCAACGTCAAGCTCGCTTCTGGCTGGATCAAATGCGCCGACGCCACCGGCTTGATACGTGACACCGGAGAGCATGTCGAGCTGGATGTCATCATCTGCGCTACTGGGTTCGTTACAACCTTCCGACCACGATTTCCCCTGAATGTGCGAGGCGAGAATCTCTCGCCAAAGATTGGCGTGGCAGATCGGCCGACCTATATGGGCCTAGCCACTCCAGGCGTCCCCAATTACTTTGTATCGATGGGACCTTATGCCCCTTACGTGCAAGGGTCCGCGAGCAAGACCGTCGAATATGCCAACAACTACTTTCTGCAAGTGATCCAGAAGTTCCAGACCGATTTTATAAAGGAGATCGTGCCCAAGTGGCAAGCAGCACAAGACTTCAAGAATCACGCGGACAAGTATCTCGAAAGAGGTGTCTGGGGCGAAGCTTGTCGGTCGTGGTTTAAGGGTGGTGATGCGAAAGGTACGCCCGCTATTTGGCCTGGGTCAAGAGCACATTCACTTCGGTCGATCGAAGTACCTCGCTTCGAGGATTATGACATTACATATGTCCACGGCAACCGATTTGCTTACATGGGCAACGGCTTCGATTTGGCTGAAATTGACGGGTCCGATTCGACCTGGTATTATGCCCGAGCAGATAATAGCAATCGCCTGCCGATATGGGAGTTCTCCGAGGCCGTTGAAGAAGTGGATAAGACTGGAGTCACTAATGGGACTACGAAGGAAGCTGCAAACGGGATCGAAGCGGCGGTTCCGAATGGTATTGTGATAGAGTCTTGAAAACGCCATTCTCGAGCAAATAGAACAAGCACATACTCTTTACGTCTTCATTCGACATCTTCAACGGCCGATATCAACCATCTGTTTGCTATTTGAAGTCTGCCGTCTAGTATCAAGCCACCAATACGGCCGCCTCTCCACCAACTGTAGAGTGACACTTATCGTGGCACCTCGACACCCTCTTGAACATACACCCATGATTGATGCTCCGGCGACCACGGTTCTGGCCGCTCACGATTGTATAGTCCTCCTGCGTCGCTCTCGATGATCTTGCCGAACACATCGGTCGAGAGAAACTGCTCGACAGCCTTCATATGGTTCTCCATCGGGCTCACCTTGGTGGGAGGCAGGTCTTCAAGGAAGGTCCTGGTCACAGGCGTCAATGTCAGGCCAGGGCAGAAGCTATTGACGTAAATCTTCTCCTTTGACATATCGAGGGCTATCGAACGACACATGGTATGGACCTGTATGCTGCAGTCAGTATATCAGACTTACATACGACGCTTCACTCACAGCGGCTTTCGTCGAGCAGTAGACAGGCATGACCGGAAACCCATAAATGCCAGCTTGACCTCCAGTGGTGATGATCCTGCCGCCTTCTCCATTGTTCTGGCGCATATAATGAATTGCTAGATAGATGGAGAAAAGCGTCCCTCGGAAGCAAACGTCAATCACGCTGGTATCCGGTTGGACGAGCTCAACAGGCATCGAATTCAGTGAAGGTGCTTGTTCGCCGAATCCGGCATTCGCGAAGACAACATCGATGCGACCGAAAGTGGCTTTGGTCTCCTCGTAAAGCTGGGTCTGGCTGGTCCAGTCGCTGATGTTGACCTCAACGAACACAACCTGATCGGCTGATCCGAGCTGTCGAGCTTCTTGCTCCCCCAATTTCGCATTTCGGTCGGCGATGACTACCTGATAGGACTTTGTCACCAACAGCTTGACGATGGCTAGCCCGATTCCGGATGCACCGCCGGTGACGATGGCGACAGGCATGATGACAGTTCCCTCTGTCGTTCGCTATGGTCGGCGATCGGACCTCAAAAATGTGGTCAAGTACTCCAGTCTATAACTGCGTGCACAACATCCTGGACTTACTGGCACAAGCTCTCCACACATCCGGTTCTGTAGTGTCGGGTATCATGAGGTACGTTCAGATCCTGCGGCCTGGTGCTTCCGGAAATGCGGCTACGTGCGCCGCAGAATGAGTGACAGTCTTGGTCTCCCACGGGATCGGCTTTCTGTGTGTATATAGGTCAGTCATGTACGGCAAAGGATATATACGCAAAGTACCTAGTCTGTCCACCTCTGTTGTTATCCTTGTACATGAGCATTCCACCAAGTTTCCGCCTCTGCAACAGAATTTTACCTCAAATCCGATGAAGACCACGCTTCTCCTCTGGCTCAGCTTCTGTGCAATGAGTTCCCTTGCATCGAGCTTCAAGCCCCAAGGCCACACTGGGTACGAAGGAGACGCAGCATTGGACATCAAGGCCAAATACCTGCAGTACATCGACACCATCAACTCAGACATGCCGCCAGGTAGCCTTGACCCATTCCTCAAAGACGGATTTGTGTTCAACGGCTTTCCTCCATCGACCCCAGCAGACGCCATCGAGAACGTGAAGTCGGTCCGCCAACTTCTTCCCAAGCTTCACTTCGAGATCACCTGGATGATTTTAGAAAGGAGCATTGACGCGCTTGACGAAGGCCAACTGGCCGTGCGGGCCAATATAACGTACGAACCAGAGCCCGGCAAGGAGCTGGCTTTCTATGAGCACTGTTTCTACCGCTTTGAAGCTGGGAAGATAGCGTTCTCGCAGAGTGTGGTGGACACGTTCGATCTGCCAGAGAAGGATCGGGCAATAGCCAGGAATTTATAGTGATATCTGAATGCGGTTTTGGATTCCGCGAAATGCGACGTCCCGGTGATTGAGGCCAGCTTCATGGAACTAGTGTCCCATGTTTGGGGGCTCAAGTCGTCATCTCCTTGATTGCATCGAAAAGTTCAGAGGTGCTAAGGTAGACCTGATAGTATACTGCCCGCCAGCCACCCTGGCCTTGCTCCTTGAAGGTGACCCAGCTGACCCATGTGCAATCGATTTGTCGACCCGACTTGAGCCAGTATGAGACTGATCCATTGGCGACAACCTCCTGTGTCTCGGAAGCACCTGCGGCATTGGCGCCCGGGGAAAAGAAAATTTTGCCCAATCGATGTTGCTGGGCGATGATGGGCCCGGTGTCTGGATTGAACGAACCTTCACGTCCGATACGAATAGCTTCCTTGCCTACCGCTGGTGCCGGGCCAAACATCAGCTGCGCGTCATCGGCGAAGATGTCTAGATACTTGGCGGAAGCTGGATCATCAGCATGACGGAGAAATGTGGAGAGCAGGTCGGCGAATGGGGCTGGGCCATGAGATGAATTCTCGAAAGTGTATTTGTCCGACATACGTGCAGGCGAAGCCGATGACACAGAGCAGAAAGTTGGCCAACGGTAGGTACACGTGAGCTGAACCAGCACCAGCTTTTATTCAGGAGATGCGGCAAGCCATGCCGCAGTCGGAGCCGCATCGCCAAGAGACGGCTGCTGAGCTCCACATTGAAAGGAATCTCGGCGGCCTGGCAGTTGTATGACATGCAGGTATCGACTATACATGTCCTTGCACTTGACTTGGTGTCGAATGAGTCTCGTCGGATTCCAGCCTCTGCAAGTGCGAGGTCTGCCAACGCAGGCTGCACTGTATCGCTTTCCATAATGTACGCGTGTGTCAGTGCCTCAGCATTGCCGTTATCGTCGGCCGCTTCTCCATGACGCGCTTCGAGATGTACTCAATTGTTCCCTGACGTCCATCGGATGACATGGCCTCGTCGTCTACCGACCTGGATACTGTCGACAGGAGGATCCCATTGACCGTTGACCGCAGTCCCCGGACGACCTTTTGCGGCGCAAGCAAGTTGTCCGTGCGTACTTATGTAAGCAACCGGTGGGCATGAGATCTGGTGCCTGCATGAGCGCTCCAAATTTGAATCATAGATGTGGCCGCATTCCCGCTTTCTTGCGCGACGATGAAGCTCCTCGATGTCAATTCAAACAGGCTTGTCCCAATCTGGTTTCTGAATATGCTTGGCATATTGGCTAACGACTCCACAAAGTCTCCACTAAAGTATACTCGCAAGGTCTCGTAAAGTAACGCCCTTACGACGTAGGTAGGCAAGCTACCACCGACGCAATGGAGGACCGAGCAACTCTCGAACTCACGGACGAAGGCCTCGACAACTGTTTGTAAGCACATTGCTTAGCCTTCAGTCTTTGAAATGCATGTCTTGCACGATCGCTCGGCGTTGGTGCCTGCGATTATACGTATATATTCGTTGGCCTCTCAGCAGGCTATTGCATGGTCCAGCGTAGACGAGCATATATCTTCAAGAGACAGCTGCGTTCATCATCATCTCACACAACAAGTCCACTGACTTCTTGTCCGCACCACCAAACCAAAGAAATGGCTACTTACGTCGTCAACGGAGCCTCAAAAGGCATCGGCTTCGAATTCCTCCGCCAGCTCTCCGTCGACCCAAAGAACACCGTCATTGGCATAGTCCGCAGTCCCGAATCAGTGCAACCCAAAGTCGCCTCAGAGATCGGCCGAGACAACATCCACATAATCCAAGGCGACCTGGATGACTATGACTCGTTGAAGAAAGCAAGCGACGCAACCGCCAAAATCACCAACGGCGCCATCGATTACTTGATCGCCAACGGTGGTCGTCTCGCATTGACAAGCGCATTCGTCGGTCTCGGCGAGCTAGGTCAAGACCACAAAGTCATGGAAGAGGAGCTCGCCGCTGACTTCAAGACCAATGTCATCGGCAATATCAACCTCTTCAACGTCTTCATGCCGCTGCTGCTCAAGGGCAAGGAGAAGAAGGGATTGTTCATCTCCTCCGGGCATGGTGACCTTGATCTCATTAACAACGTTCACCTGCACTTTGCTGGACCGTACGCGGTTGGTAAAGCAGCAATGAACGTTGCTCTCGCTAAGCTGAATGCTGAGTATGCGAAGGAGGGTGTGATGCTCATAAGCATTAGTCCTGGTGTGGTTGATACTGGGAATGGGTTTCTGGATACGGACAAATGTGAGTCTTTGACGCCTTCATTGTCCCTGATGGACGCAGCGCTAACTTTGTCGTGTGTAGTATCGGAAAAGGAGCTGAAGACCGTTGCGGAATTCGGCGCCAAGATGGCGAAGACGTCGCCTGACTTCAAGGGACCCATTTCACCAGAGGAGTCTGTGCGGATGGTACTCGGCGTGTTCCACAAGGCTAGCGCTGCGAATGGTGACGGTGGCTCGTTTGTTTCGCACTTTGGGAATAACAAGCAATGGGTGTGAGGCGTCATCGAAGGAGGGACACTGATAATCTGCATCTCCTGGAGTCAATAGTACTCACAGTCCAAGTTCATGATTTGTCCAGTCATTGTCCGGGTTGATTTGTGTGTCTTCGCTCGGAAAGAGCTCGTTTACTGCTTCTTTCGAGGTGTGGACTGAGCGGTGTCGCTGAATATGATTTGGGCTGCCGTGCTATAAATTGATGCAGGTCAGGACGAACGAACCATACGCTTGCAGTCATGGTGTGCGCTTCGTGCAAAGAGCGTGAGGCAGCTCTCGAATGTGGCTGCTGCCTCGCCGTACAATACACGTGGCAGTGTTTGCAGCACGCGAGATGCGGCGTTTTTTGATGTGCCACGCTCTCGATATATATCATGTACCACTCCCGCTGGAAGCTTGCCGCACTTCGAGATACACCCTGTGGCCTGCTGCATCCAAAATAGAAGGAACCCAGAACAGTTTCTGTAGTACACTGGTTGCATCCTCCCAAGATTGAATACCCATGGCATCGCAGATCGGGCCGAGTCTCCTGACGAACGTCTGCTTTGTCGTAGGTTCGGAGGCTGAGATCGCGCCCATGATCGACTGCCAAAGTCGCAGACCAAGGGAGGAACAGAGAATCAGCCCGGCGAAAGGACAGTCGACTTCATAAGCTTGTACAGCGTCTAGCAGCTGCGACACTGCAGTGACGGTGCTATCGTCCGCTGCTGGGTCAGTCGGTAGCATTGCAGCGAGTGAGAGCTTCATCGATAGAGCCAAGGCTGTCAAGTATGCCTCTCGACTGTAACCCTTGCGGCTCAAATCAATTGCCTCGTTGAGAGCCTCCATCATTGACTCAGGCTGAGGTATGTCGGCAGTGAAATGAGTGCCGGTGCGAACGCAGCCGGATTGAGCCGCGTTCAATCGTCTTGCAACGAGGAGAATGAGGTAGGCTGCTTCTTTACCGGGAGCTGAGAAGCACGTGTCGAAGACACCAGTGCTCTCAACCCAGGGCATAAGTGAAGGATCGTGTCGATCGAAGAGAAGGAGACCTTGCATTACCGCGCTGTGGAGTCTGTCAGTCATCTACGTCTGCAGCGAGAGCGCTGACTGACCGTGCTATCACATCGTCAGTCCATGACACGGTAGCGGACTGCGTCGCGTCCTGTGAGCGGGCTGCGACTATTTGGATGAGGCCAGACAAGTGGATTTGCCAGCCTGATATGTTTCCTAAGACTTGCTACGCGTGAGCGTATCAGTGTCAGCAAAGCTTGGATCGGCATTATGAGAGGAACGGTACTGGCAACGTACATCGAGGACAGTGAGAGTGAGAATGGCAGCTATAAGGCTGTCTGGACACTCGCCGGAAAAGCCATTGAGCCGATCCCCAAGAGACTGTAAGGCGGTCCCTTTCGCAGCAGAAACCAGAAACTGCTCTGTATGAAGCCGCAAACGCTCCATGTATACCTGTGTCGCAAAGTATAATGATACGTTGCGCATTGCTGGATCGGAAAGAAGTGAGACCCAGTGAGAATGCATCCTAGATGAGCTCTGATCTCCCCCCACTCTGCCTGTTGCCGGGTAGAGCTTTTCCATCTCATGGGTCACTGATAAGAACGTTCATGTCAGTGAAGTCTGGGTCTAGTCAGTACCATAGATTCGGACGTACGATAATTGATCAGTGACGCATCATCCTTCAACATAATCCCGCTCAATACCTGTGGAGGCCTCGTATCTGGTGTGGTTGGCGTGGCCATCCCGGTCCCCGGCGGAGCGGACTTTGCTTTCTGATCAAGATATTCTTGCACCAATCTGTGCCGCCGTTTCCTGAAGTTAGCTCGTGTAGTGTGGGCGCGCATGGCTTTGGCGCTGCTTTCATTCAATGTAGGACCAGTCATGGACACGAAAGTCAGGTCCTGTGGAGGACGCGATGCCGGTGAATCCATAGCGTACGCGCGATGATAGACGTAGGGTGACAGCGCTCGAACACCGTCGAGATGCTGTTCTCGGCGGTCTACATAGGTAGTTGCAGCAGCATGGTGACGACTCTGCTGGAAGGTGCCCAGCATATTGACCTTCTCGAAGGAAGGTAGCTGGACGGCTGCCATCGTCATCCGTACGAACGAAGCTTTATAAGCTCTTCGCCTCCTTCATGGGCATTAAATCTGTTTTGCCTCGCGGTCTGCTGCGCATTGGAAGCAAAACCGGCTCCCGGTAGCAAAGGCCACCGAGTAAATAGTGAAGAATGGCTTACCTAACAGCTCTGGGAGAACAACGACGTCAAGGTTTCGGTCGATTTTCCACGCTGAGCGTTCTTGGTCCGAAGAACATCCGTTGCGAAACAGCGGTAATAGAATGAATGACAGGTTCGGCCACAGGAGAGCTTCAGCCCTTTACGATCTCGATACAGCAAAAGCGAGCCTTCATAGCTACGCCTGCACCTTGGCCAAATACACGAGTCTTTTGCGGATCACTACTTTCCAGAATTTGCACTTCAGCGGTCGAACGAAAGGACGACCCATAGCGACATTCGAATTTATGCTAGCAGCGCAACAGCGTTGGACGAGTAATCGCATGCGCCCTTTGTGGCGGAGAGCTAGCTGTTCCAATTATGGCATTAAGCACTAGTGTCTATGTATACGGTATGCTGTCTCCGTCCTTGGCCTTTCTTCCAGATCGCGGTCGTGCCAACTGACCACGAGCGGCCCTATTCTGCTCCATCGAATGTCCATGCCTACGGTTTGATGATGCCGGCAGCCACCTCTACCGCTCCAGCTGCTCGCGCAACCTCACTCTGCGCTTCCGTCCAGTTCCCCGCAACAACCGCCTCCGTCACCCCCGGCCACGTTACCGGCGCATACCCCGTATCCAGCCCCGGCGTGAAGACCACATGCTTGAAGAACTCTCTTCTTGGCATCCCCCCGTTGCTGGCGAAGCCGCGCTGGTAGTCCTTCAATTTCGTGTTCAACAGCGCTACTGTATCGCTGTCAATATCCTCGCTGTTCGCTAACTCGGCAAAGGCAGCAGCGGAAGCGTTGAAGGTCTCGATCGCGGAGATCAGTGGGTCAAGATCGATTTCGGACGCGGAGGAGTTGACGGCGGCGGCGTCTTCGATGGTGAACTGCAGCTCTTCGAGGTATTTCGTCATTTCGACGCCGTAGTTTACTGGGTCGAGGGGTAGAATCTCCTCGTTGGCGAAGTAGTACACCAACAAAGTTGTATACTGCGCGATGGCCTTGTGGGTGACGTAGCCTGGGTCGCCGTAGGTGGACATCCAGTGGTAGGTGTCGTAGTTGGAGTGGTAGTGGTACACCGGGGAATCGGGCCCGGGGTTGGAGCCGATGTCGATCGAGGAAATGCCGTTGCCGTGCAGGAAGGCGGTGTAGTCGCTTCCCGAGCCCAGAACGCCGGGGATGCCGGATTCGCTCGTTTCGGTGTATACGTCGTACATGGTGACGTTGGTCAGGTTCTGGTAAGGGTAGACGATCTTCTTCATGACTTCGAGGCCGATGGCGTGCAGGTCGGGTGTGGCGGAAATGTCAGGAACGGGGCCGGAGACGGCGGTGTCGAGGTTGATGTAGGCGACGTTGGATTGGCGGATCCAGGGGACGTATTCTTCGACCCATTCGGTGCTGCCGACGATGCCGTATTCTTCTGCGTCCCATGAGGCGAGTACGATCGTGCGCTTGGGCTTCCAGCCTGTGGCTAGGAGGGCGTTGAAGGCTTTGGTCATCTCGACAAAGCACGCAGAGCCTGAGTTCGGGTCCGCTGCACCTCCAATCATCCAGGCATCGCGGTGGTTGCCGACGATGACGACTTCGTCTGGGTTGGTACCGTTGATGATGCCGATCGTGTTCCAGATGGTTGTGATGTTCTCCTTCATTAGGTTGCTCATGGAGACGGTGACACCGGGTGCAGGACCAGAGGAGTACTCCACATCCGCAGCACCAATCCAGTTCGTGCGGTTGATCTCCTCGCCACTGGGACCGTTCCCGCTCAACGCTTCCAGAAGTGGCTGTGCATCTTGCCATGAGATCGGAATGGAGGGGATGCGAGGAGTCACCAGCTCGGTACCGGTGCGAGGGCTGTCTTTCTTCGAAGGGTAGCTTGGTGTGTCAGCAGTAGAGACTTTCCATGCGTGAGGGATGACCTACCCAGGAGTTGTTGGATCACCGGGGTATGTGGATAAATACAGAACCGATCCTTTCTGCACTGCTGTCGGGTTTCGTGCTGGACCATCTGGATATGCAAGCAGACCGTTCGCCGTCGACACATTTCCGTCGTCTCTGACGTCTGTGTAGATGAGGACTCCGGCCATACCATGAGCTTGGGAGTTCTTGACCTGTCTCCTATGTCAGCAGATCCTATCCAGCACAGTGTGCGCCGGTCCTTACCTTCAGTCCTCTGAAAGGTCCGCCATATCTGGCTAACGCGATCTTGCCCTCCAATTCAACACCAAGCTCGATGAGGCGGTCAAAGTCTACCTCTTGGCCTCGACCAACATACACGAGTTCGCCCTCCGCATCGCCGCTGAACGAGTATCCGTGGAATGTAGGAATCGAGTTCGGATATTCAGTCACATCGTCATCAGGAAGGGCGTCCTCCTTCAAAGACGGGACATACGTCGTCCCGTTAGGGTAGGTCAGGGTCACAGACTTCGAAATCGGATAGTTGAGGAACACCTCTTGTGTGCCGGTCAGCGGCATTCTGACAGGATGAGCTTGTTCACTCACCATACTCGTCAAGGCGAGAGGTAAATCCATTCTCGGCCCATCTGTCAGCTGTCCATTGCGCAACGCTCTCTGCCGTGCCCGCGATATGGTATCTAGTCACCCGTGAGATGAAGTCCGCCTGGAGGGTAGGCTCGTAGTCGAATCACGCGCTGAACATACTGGTGAGCGTAGTAATTCGACCACTCATCAAGATCAGTCGACTCGATTGCACCGAGCAGAATAGCCTCATTGGGGTCAAGAGCTGGTGGGAAGTTCACCGGTTCCTGGCGCTTTGTGAGCCGCTCGTTCAGTCCAAAGAAAGCTTCATGGTTGTGGATTTCATGCTGGCACGCATATGTCAAGGCCGCCTGGGCCAGGAGACAGGAAGTTACCCTCATGCTGGACAGACCTTAGGAGCACGCTGAAGAGACACGAGCGACATCTTGCGCAATCCCCACGCGAGCGATGCGTCATGTTTTAAACGTCTGTGCGCCAGGCAGGCCATTCCCAGGCCTCGGGCGAAACTTGCGCATGAGCTGTAGCATCAGAAAGCTAATGATGCCGTACGGTGGGGATCTCCCAACTTCAAGCTGGACCAGGCAGGAGCGCAGGCACATGGCCGAGCTCATGCTGCGGGTTTGCTGCAATGAGCTGCAGCTTTGGTACCAGGCACACAGGCACCGCGCGATGAGGTTGCATCAATGATAGTGTTGATCACCAATCGAAGCAGTTGCGTGACGTTCAGAGCTCTTGGCGGGCGGGATAGCGTGATGTCCAAGGCAGCGGGGTTGCGAAAGCGCGGGATAACAGCTCTGTAATTCGGTCTTTAGAAGCATCTCGGGCAGGCTTACTGACAGCATGGAGGAAGTGGTCCTAGCTAGCTCAGGAAGGCATGTAGGTGAGTGTTTCTTGGTAATGCAACAGAGCTTCCAAGTGTTCTAGAAGTCCGAGTTCGAGGCGTCCCATTTGCTGCTCTGAGATACGATCATGCGACTGGATCTTGCGAATACGACTGTTGACGCCCGTGTGCCATGTACCTGCGGCGAAGCGATAGGTCAGGTATCGCGACGTATAAGCTGTGTCAACGCGTGTCAACGCATTCAGAATCAGACGATTACACCAAGGGCAAACCTCACTTTGCGAGTTTCGAGAATGGTGGAGGCTATGAAGTTGTCTTTGATTCAAGTAATGCCGTAACACCTGTCTACTTACATACAATTCCTTTGATTACGGCCGGAGTACCTGTACCGCATCTCAACATTTCCCTCGCCAAACCCATGCTGTCGAAATCATTGCAAATGCTCTGACTTCTTTACAAGAAAGCCATGCCCAGAGCAAGAGCGCCGATGCTGAGGATTGTAGCTTGAGCACTTCCAACGCGTCCAGCGGCGTCCTCCTGAGCACCGCCACTGGTGCTGTTTGTGCCGTTGCCTCCACTGCCAGTTCCCTCATCCGCATCGCCGATATCGACACGGTTTCCGGTGGTAAGTGGTTGACCGCCAGGAGCATTGCTCGCGTCCTCAGCAAGGATGTTCAATTGGAGGTTTGTGACAGGGTTGCCATCCTTGTCGACAACGCTGTGGCCAACGGCAGTCTCGGTGACAGTGTTGACGCCAGTGGGATAGGTTCCGTCCACACCGTTCCTGATCAGGTCGGCAATTTCTGAGAGCTGCTCCGGGATCGCGAAACTCTGGGTGAAGTTGGAGCCTGAGATCATGTCCAACGAACATTCGGGGGCAACACGGCCCGTAGCAGTTCCATTAGCGGCGGTGAGAGCTGCCACATCGAGTTGGTTGAGCTGATCGAGGAAGTTCTCATAGTCGACAAACAGCTCAACGTCACCATTATCGCTGATCTCGACCAGGCCGTAGTTGTTGGGCTCCTGGCTGTATTCGTAGACCACGCCGCCAGAGAAAACGCCTGACATGGGCGTGGAATAGATAGCACCAACTTCAGTGAAGACACGAGGAGTGACTTGGTTGCAGCCGTACTCTGACATGAAGATGGGGATAGTTGTGTTGCCAAATTGTTCGATCAAGACATCATATTCGGCATCTTCCGCGTTGGACTCACCGCACCAGGCGTATGAGTTCAGGCCAAAGAAGTCCATCTTCGACGAGGTGGTATCATTGGACAGAGCGCAGGACATGTAGTCATACGTTCCAGCAGGAGAGGACGAACATCAGCAGCTGAGTAACCGACAGGAATCTCTCGTGGAGCGTGCGCCTTGATGTACTCCTTGATGTCGCGGGTGACGGCACGCATGTAGCGAGGTGCGTCAGGGTGAGAATCCTCGTTGATAACCTCGTTGCCAGAGAAGAAAGCAAGAGTGTTGGGGAAGTTCATGAATGCTGAAACGACCTTGAAAGTTCGGGCAAGGTAGATGTCGTTGTATGTTGTCCAGGGCTCCGCTCGATTCAGAGACTCGTTGGGCAGAGGCGAGTTGACATCGAGGATCATGTAGATACCGGCGGCGTTGAAGATCGAAGCACACTCAGTATGGTCGGCCTCGGGATCCAGGTTGTATACACGGATGGCGTTGACACCCAACCGTTGAAGGATAACAGCATCTCGCTGGCAAACCTCGCCGTCTGATAGGGAGTCTTCGCCATTGCCATTGTAGCCACCTGAGCCACCTGGCTGGTATCTATTTTCACCGTCAGGAGTGTCACCTTTATTCGGACGTTGATGGATGCTTACGCAACACCAATGATCTGGAACCGACTGCCATCGACACTGTTCACGAAGTCGGCACCGCGGACGGCCATAGGCGTGACGGCGACTGTGGAGGAGATGAGGGCGCTGAAGGCCGCGATGGCGGCTTGAAACTGTTCATCTGGTCAGTACACAGCTCTCAAACCTCGGAGATGCATGCGGCATACCTTGACCATCTTGCTGTCGTA
This sequence comes from Cyphellophora attinorum, assembly GCF_001299255.1. Taxonomy (NCBI): domain Eukaryota; kingdom Fungi; phylum Ascomycota; class Eurotiomycetes; order Chaetothyriales; family Cyphellophoraceae; genus Cyphellophora; species Cyphellophora attinorum. The sequence goes on from NW_017253285.1 coordinate 38,105, forward strand.
AGGTGATTAAAAAGAAGTAAGGTTCGTAACGAGCGCGATTCGCGTCGGATCAAGTCGAGTCACTGGCAGTGAGGGGACGTCTGCAACCACAGACAAGCAACGAAGAAATCCGGCGGATACAGACCGGGCAAGAATGATACAGTTGTCGAGTGAAGAAAGCACGACCTACACGGAGAAACAAGGAAAGGAGGATGATATCTCAACGATATCTGCTGCAGATTGACCAAGGCAATCCATGTCTGATCTGGCGAGTGCGGACATTGGCAAATGGACAGCCGAGCGGAACTGTACAAGGGCATATTCAACGTTGGCAATGCTTGATTGACGATTAGCAGGGGAAATGTGAGCAAAAGGAGGAAAAGAGGCGCGCAGACAGTGATATGCCAAGGACGCCAAGAGACTTGAGCGGAGACCCGCAGCTCACCCCTTCTTTTTTCAAGCCAGTAATCTCGTCTGCTGTTTCTCCTCTATCTCCTGTTTTCTCGGCACTGAGGCAGTGCATCATCTTCAAGAATTCTTTCATGCCTGTTGGTCCACCATCATCAAACGATTCCGGATGATCATGTCGCGTCGCCAAGTTTTCCTCTCGACCGCACTCGTCACGTTTCAGATCAATGCGCGTTGTTCGCAGTCCTGGGCGCTCATTCAGCACGGATCTTCGCTCAAGGACTTGCCGCTGACGCTTGGGTATCATATGTTATGCACGGGATGCCGAGTCCTCTGGAGCGTGAGCAGGGATTTCGACGTCGTGCAATGAGGTATCGTACATGGTAGATATCAAGAAAAACGTACTTTGTCAGGTTGCCATTCAGCTACGTACTTGTGCCGCTAATGTCCCCGAGAATAGTCAGTGCCATGCAATGACCTGCGCCAGGCTCTCGTCACCGACGACATTTCATGTGGCAAACCGATGGTCAGAAGGACTTGAACACGTCCGACTCGATGGGTCAACTCACTATGCTCAGTCCAGCTCAATGCTTTCTCTCGCGACACACCGTCTGAAAAACCTCGACCTCTTCACCCCGGCGCTGATGCCCTCGTCCGCTCTTTGGTTTGGTCGTCTGCCGGTCCTCCCTTCATCATCCCGACTCCCATCATTACAAGTCTCGACCGTCGTGAGGGACCGTTTCAGTGGCACAATCAACTCGAAGTTCTTCACGACCCGCAATGGACGCCGAGTCTCCCTCAACATCTGGACTGTGACCAGGTCAGGCGAGCTCGGCGTCGTCGATCGGCCGGAATCAGTCGAGTTGATGGTTAGGTGAGTTGCGACCGTAGTCACGCTCGACGACCGCCTCGAAAAACGTCCTCTGAGATCTCTCCTTCGAGCCCGAGCTTCCGAATGGTCACTGCTCGACCGCAGATTCTCGATAGCCTCACCCGTGATCGTGTTGCCTGGTGCTGCCGCCCCACCAGTCCTACATTCCCCTCTGGCGATATTCGCCCTTCCACCACTACTCGACGACGCATACGTCCCTGCCCTTCTCAAAATCTTCCGCGCAAGCACCCTAAATCCCTGCACATCCCCGTCCGCGCCAACAATCTCGTCTTGCAGATCCTCCATCTGTTTCTCCAGCATCCGCACTTCAGCCGCATTCCTGCTGATGTGCGTCTCCAAGCGCTCCTGCGCCAGCATTACACGGCTCAGCGCGTGTTCGTGCCGCGCCAGAAGTTCCTGTTCGTCGCGTATTCGCTTCTTGCCAGCTTTGATGTTCTCGGACAGTGTGGAACCCAGGTCTATCAGCTGAGCATGGCGAGCAAAGACCGTCATGGTTGATAAGGCTGTGTCTGGCTCGCCCATCGCGGCTTTCGCTTCACTCGAGACGCGACATTCGGTCACATTAGCCCCATCTGGCACAAATGAGGCTGCTGATGAGGAAGAACAGCTGATGGTCGTCAGAGCATCGTATCGCGCTTGCAGCTCGGCGAAGCGCTGCCGCTGGGTGACGAGGTGCAGCTCGGTCTCGGAGAGCGAGTAGGCGAGATTGTTGAAGAGTGACGGCGGCATGCTTCCATGTCCTCGAGCAAGCTGTTGCCACGTCGCATGCGCGAAGTTCGTGAGCCTCTAGGGTTACGCCGACTCTGCTACGGCAAGTGGACTGCTCTGCACAATACAACAGTGTACAAACTCGAGGCGACGCGTGTTGGAGTGGACTGGCAACAACAACGCGTCTTGCGCTCCCAACATAGTCCAGCATGATCCTGGGACACGCAGTTTCCGTGCAATACTTTTGACGATCTTTCGAAATGGACGTTCGGTTGTGAACCTGCCCAGGACTGCCAGTAGCAAGCTGCATTAGTGCTCACGTACGAGGACTAGCTCGAAAGGGCATCAGTCGGGATCGAGACAGATTCGTATTGTCAACGTGCCTGCTTTCCCGCCTTCTCTGCAGTATGGTGCTCTGAGCCTGCCATCGAAGCAAGTGATCAAATCGAGCGGTGTCGTTATCCGGTCTTGCGGCCAACCGGTCTTGTGGCAGCCGCTTTGCAGTCGGGTTTATTGGTCGCCTTCACCCCACCCCACGCATTCATATTTGCACTTCCACAGGAACGTTGCTAGTCATCCGGCGTAACAAAACAACTGCTTTTGCTCAGCTTCTGCTGCGTCCGCCACACTTGTGAATGAATCGATACTGCGTGAAATGCCTGTAGAAGGGGTCCCGATCTGGGGTCGGAATAACATTCGAATCAACAATACCGTCCAACGAAGTATACCTTAGGTACCGTACTGTCCCTGACAAGAATAACCACAATCCCGCTCATGTGCAATTTTGTCCAAGTCTTGTCACCTTCGGAACAGCCAATCTCAACTTTCACCACAGCTCACAAACCGGCTCCTTCACCTTACAGCTGAAAGCCTCCTTGAACTCCCTCGAATTCGCCATCGTGCCCAACACGCGCGCCCACTTGGGCGCATGCGGGTCCGTGTAAATCCTATTCACAGCCGTCTCCTTCCTGCTCGCACCACACCACCAATTCGCATAGTTTACAAAGAACAGCTGCTCTTGCGTGAAATGCTCCAAACCAGGCAAGTTCTGATTCTTCTTCTCGGCCGCGCGCTTCTTCCATGCGCTGAACGCTGCTGAGACGCCACCTGCATCGGCGATGTTCTCGCCTAAGGTCAATTTGCCGTTGACGTGGAGTGGTTTGCCGTCGGGGCCGTCGATCGTGTAGTTGTGGTACTGCTCGACGAAGCAATCCGCTCGCTTCTCGAATTCGCGCACAGTGTGCTCGGTCCACCAGTCGGTGTAGTTGCCAGTCTGGTCGTAGTGGCGGCCAGTGCTATCGAAAGCGTGAGAGAGTTCGTGGCCTGAAACGGAGCCGAAGGCGCCGTAGGAAAGGTACTCGGGAACATTGACGTCGAAGACAGGGAATTGCATGATGCCGGCAGGGAAGACAATCTCGTTGCCCGGTGGGTTGTAGTATGCGTTGACGGTAGGGACTGTCATGCCCCATTCGTTGCGATCAACTGGCTTGCCGTACGCTGCCCAGGATTTGGTGATCTCGGAGCGGGCCATGGTGACGGCGTTGGCAAAGAAGGTCTTGGGAGAGACTGAGACGTCCGAATAGTACTTAGCTAGCTTTGTCGGGTTCATGATGTCCGGGCTCTGCAGATTATCAGTTGACGGCCCACGGGGTTTGGAAGATTTGCCATACCTTCGTTGGGTAGCCGATCTTCTGTACAATATTGTGCACCTTGTCAATGCCAAGATCCTGCACTTCCTTCTCCATCCACTCAGTCTTCTTGAGCTTCTCGATGAACTCCGTCTTGATGTCCGACACAATCTGGTCACCAAAGTTCTTGGCTTTTTCAGAGAAAGCCTTCTCGATGAAGAAGCGCGACAGGATCCAGCCCAAGCCGCCGTCAACGTGATCAACGCAAGTTCGCCATCGGTCCTCCTCTGCATCCTTGTCTTTGCCTGCTAGGAAATTGTTCCACTCCTTGAGAGGCTTCAGAACGTCGGCCTCGATGTAAGGACCATAAGCCTGAATGGTCTTCCAGTAGAAATATCCTAGTAGTACATCCCGGTCGGTCTCTTCCAGAATCCCAGCCAGCTTCTTGAGGTAGTCCGGGGTCATGTTGATGACATTGTCAGCCGAGGTGTCCTTGGGTAGCTGGCTATTGATGATCTTGGAGATATGAAGCTTCGGCGTGAGAGCTCGGTATCCTTTAGCGACATCGGATTGTAGTACTTGGTCACATCGAACATGTCTTCTTGATCCGGGCAAGCAGCAGCAAGCTTTTGCTCCAGCTGGATGACTTTGCGCGGGATGGGCTGGTTGGTAAGATGCATGTGTTGAAAGATTCTGCCAATCGTTCCCTCGTAGCCGTTGAGTAAGTCATCGTCCTCGTAGCGCTCCTTCGACGGCAAGCCGATCCTCCAGGGCGCCGACACAGAGACGACAACTTTGTCGGGATCCTTGTCGTCCGCTCCAGTGCCGGCGGTCACAAGTGCAGTGACACCAAGCTCCGACAGGTAGAGCACAGTTTTCGCGATGTCCTCGCCACTAGGGCATGGCTCGTCAACCTTGTACAGCTCCCTGATCTTGCTCAAGATCTCCTCGAGCGGCTTAGTACCAGCTTCCTTGATGGTAGCCTCATCAAGACAAGCATTGTAGCCGTCTTGCAATTTCTTGAAGTTGTCCTCATCAGCGGAAGCTTCAGTCGCAAGCAGCCTCACGGGCGAGAACTCCGAATGGCTTGAATCCTTAGGGTATGACGCCTCCAGAATATGTCGAAGCAATAGCTGGGAGTTTTCGGACATGATAGTGCCAGTGAACGCGTCTCCTTGATCGGGTCGCAGATCATGCCGCTCTTTCCAGCCACCACAGACCAGCTCCTCGAAATTCGTGCAAGCATCCAGGTCCTTGTATTCAGGCGACAAATTATACAGTAATTCGGAAGCAGCATGTACGCAAGCTGGTGTGGTGCAAACTTCCGCTGACTCGGCTTCCATCAGTCCCTGGCTCGATAGAATGCCGCCGTTGATTTTGCGGTGTTGGAAGCACCCAAGTGCAGCACGTTTAATGGTTCCGTGCAAGAACAGCATCAACAGTGCCGTCGCCCCTAACGCCCAAATAGCTGCGCGCCTGCGCACAGCTCTGGGTTGAGGTCGGGTGGCGACCTCCTCGCCGACGAGAAGCTGCTCCTTCTCTTTCTCCATGATTAATGCACTATGAAACAACGAATGTGAATGCAATGAATTAGGATGGAAGAAGGCTGGATGTCAAAGAGGAGGCTGACGTGTTGACTGGACTGAGACATGCTAGCCTAAAAATAGGCAAGCGCAATCTGGGGCCGAGATGGCGACGGAAGTTATGACCGTCAAACTCCGCAAGGATGCCTCCTGCTTGCCTCTGGGTCGTCCTTGCTCTCACCTACATCAAGATACATGAGGCGTGGCTTGTTGCGGATTGGGTGTGCCGCGTTTGAAGGCGCAGCGCTCTGTATGCAGCATTTGTGCCTGCCTCGTCGCTGTGCTCACATTCTGACCAGTCGCGTCGCCAGCAGCAGAAACCATATCGCCCAGTACATGTATATTGCTCAGGCTGTCTTCAGCGTGGAGATCATCCTTGCTCTTGCTGTCTTGAACCCCTTCTGTCTGCGCTCTCGCCATCATGATGCTCCGCGTCTAGCAAGTGCTGTCAGAAGTATGCACGTGCTTTGAAGCCACAGCTCGCCGTTCGCACCGCTAAGTCATCCTACGACTGATGCACGAAATTCTCAAGTACAAAGTACCAGCTTGCTCACCGACACTGATCTTGGAACAGCGTAGTAGAACACAACGGGTAGAATCAGCAAGAACGGTCATGCAGGATTTGCTCAAATTCACAACCAGGCAGGCTCTCCTGCCGTACGTCTTGTCCATCTCGAGCTCTGCAGTCCTCGCAACTCCACTCACACACTGCCTCACACGCCTTCCACTCGACGACAGTCAGTCTGCAAATATCTGCTTGCCTTATAGCTCACATACAATGGTAGTTACTGACCGCCGCTCCGAGTCGTGTTGTTATTCGCCCCTACTCGTACGAGAAGGACGTCCCAGCTGTTGCTGTCAAGCAAGATCACCCCACAAACTAGACTCGAAGGACCACCATAAGCCACGCTTTGTTCAGTACATCGATGATGCTCTACTCCTTCTTCCCGTATAATCGTTGCACAAGGCCTACCTAACCCGTGATATATCAGGTACCTCATTCAGCCCTAAGGCTGACTGCTGAGTCAGTCTCACCTTCATAACCCTGGCCGGTTATCCTCGCGCACCCAACGGCCGTATCGTGTCGACCTTATCTACACCGGAGGCGCTCCGCTGCGGACATCAGGTATCCATCTATGCGAGCTCACCGATCTGAGATGCGCAAACCCAGGTACCTTTTCTGATTACGCACACGTGAAAGGTACGACGTGGGAGATGGGTGGATGCATGTGCGGAACAGGCTATAGCAGATCCTACGCGTGCATCCTCTAGTTGCAGGTGGCGGTGAGGTGGAGGGCAAATCCATAAGTATGTATCAGTCCACGGACAAGTGATGACAACATCACCAGCATATGGGACACTAGGTTAAGCTAGAGATTAACGACACGTGGAGCACAATGGAATCAGGTAAATTGCACCTTCTCGAAGATTGTCATTATACATGAAGCAGCTACAGACATTGGGCTCACTTTTCGTTCCCATGCGCCCATTCACGTTCGCCACCCTGGCAATTGCAATCCGATCGGAAGCGTAGATATTATTTTGTTTCCCATCAAATGTACACTTAACCGAACAGAGCACCGCCAAGTCTGACACGGACGGACTTGACTTGTGTGTAGTTCGACAGCGCATACTTGCCAAGCTCACGACCAATGCCAGACTCCTTGAAGCCACCGAATGGCACCTGGTACGAGAGCATGTTGTAGCAGTTAACCCAGACGGTACCGGCCTTGAGTGCGTTCGAGACACGGATAGCGGTGTTGAGGTTGGTGGTGTGGACGGCAGCAGCGAGACCGTAGGTGGTCTCGTTACCCTTCTTGATGACCTCATCTTCTGTCTCGAATTTCGAGATCGAGCAGACGGGACCAAAGATCTCTTCTTGCATGATCTTCATGTCTTCTGAGACGTTGGAGAAGATAGTGGGCTGGATGAAGTAACCCTCCTTGCCGTGACGCTCGCCACCGGTCTCAACCTTGGCACCAGCATCCTTACCGGCCTGGATGTAGTTCATGATGCGGTCAAACTGAAGCTGGCTGACCTGAGGACCCTGGAAGGTATCGCTGGCGAATGGGTCACCAACAACGTTCTTGGCAGTTCGGTTCTTGAATGCCTCGATGAACTTGTCGTAGATACCTGACTGCACGTAGATACGCGAGCCGGCGCAGCAGCACTGGCCGTGGTTGAAGAAAATGCCGAAATTGACCCATGAGATGGCGTCCTCAATGTTGGCATCGTTGAAGATGATATTGGGTGACTTGCCGCCGAGCTCGAGGGTGACCTTCTTCAAGTTGGACTTGGCAGCAGCCTGGAGGATAGTGCGGCCAGTGACAGTTGAGCCAGTAAAGGCGACCTTGTCAATGTCCATGTGCGAGGCAATAGCGGCACCAGCAGTCTTGCCGAAGCCGGACAGAATGTTGACGACACCAGCTGGGATGCCAGCCTTCTCGCAAAGAGTGGCAGCATACAGACCAGACAGAGGAGTCTGCTCAGCAGTCTTCAGAACGACAGTGTTACCAGTGGCAAGCGCAGGGCCGATCTTCCACGCCCACATGAGGAGAGGGAAGTTCCATGGGATGATCTGACCGCACACACCGACGGGCTCGTGGCGGGTGTAGTTGAATGTCTCCGGGTCAGTATCGATGGTCTTTCCGTGGATCTTGTCAGCCCAGCCACCGTAGTAGCGCAGGCAGCCGGATGCAAGCGAGACATCGACCTTTGCCATTGACAGGGCCTTGCCGTTGTCGAGGGACTCGATCGCGGCCAGTGTGTCGACGTGCTCGTCGAGGAGGTCGGCGAGCTTGGTGAGCATCTGACCACGGCTTGAGGGCATGGTCTGCGCCCATACGCCATTCAGCGCCTTGCGGGCAGCCTTGACGGCAATGTCAACATCTGCGAGTCTGTCAGTCACCGCATCTTGTGTAATCGCAGAAGGTCGACTCACCCTCGGGACCGGCCTCTTGGACAGCGACGATGGGCTTCTCGTTGGTGGGGTTGATGGTCTCGAAGGTCTTGCCCTCCTTGCCCTTCACCCACTTGCCATCGATGTACAGACCAGTTGGTTGCTCGTAGGTGATTGAGGGAGTCTCGATCTTCTGTGTGAGAGACATGATTGCGGTTTTCTGTGGTATGTAGATTTGTTTACTTGGTAGAGAACTCTTAACAGTTGAAATATCGCAGAACCAGCTGTGCAAGTGATACTGAAGAGAAATTCTATCCAAGTGAGATCGGAAGAAAAGTGATTGATCTTTATTTGAAATCGCAGCGCGGGGAAGGTGCTGCCAGTGACGAAAACTCAAGCCATAGCCATAGCAGTTACGAACAGCTTCGCTTTCCTATGGACCGAGACAGTGCGTATCACTGGAGCAGGGGACCATTCGAAACACGTTTGCGGTTGGTCAACGGAACGAAGGAGATGTCATTATCCACCACAAGCCGCACCCTGGTTCGTAGGAAGATGTCGAGCCCTTGCACCGATGAGGTCGATTGCGGGGTTGACATTAACACGAAGCTCAACTAGCTCGTCGGGAATGGTAGAGTATACTCGATCTGGTGGTGGCAAACAACTGGCAAGACCTTGTGGCTAATCCGCAGGGTCTCGCGAGTGGTGCAAATACTGAGTCTAGGCCATAAGGAAGACTGCGTTCTCGGCCGCTTCTCCGTCCTTGATTACAAAAGGGCAGGTGCTGCGGATAGATGGATCGAGAGAATGTACCGGTACCGCTGTCGTTGACCCGGAGTCCCTCGAACGCTCCTTGTCAAAGTGCAAGGCGCACAGCGATAAGCAGAAACGACCAGGTAGACATCAATAAAGAGCGGAAGGATTACGATATGATTGTGCTAGTAGGGGATGCGGCGCAGGCTCTTCCTTGATTCGAGGATGGCTGAAGGTATCTGCGAGTCAGCTACCAAGACTCATGGGTAGCCTTAGGGCCTGTACTAAGAGCAGAAGTAAATGCTTGGAAAGGCAACTCGTGGACTCCTGAAGGAATGCTGATATCGAAGCGAAGACCGCAAGAAACCGCCGGCGCGGTCCCTCAGCTCATGGGCAGGTGAGATCTGCTATGCTTCAAACCTTCAAATTTTTGATGGCGGGGTACACGAGGGGCGAATTCAGCCTCGGCATCTGCTGTCAGCGCCCGCGCGGAAATAAGGCCGTCAGCTCGTATTCCCGCTGACTCAGCTTGGTTTTTTGATGCTATATATTTTGCTCATCATTTCTTGGCGCTCATCCTGTCATGGGAAAACAAAGGAGATTGTCTCTGATACATTTCGTCGTCCTACAACTTGGCTTGAGGATCTTCTTCAGACGTTGGGAAAGCAATGTCACTCGATCGTGTAAACATCGATGCTGGCTTGCTCTAAGCTACAGGCGTACAGTTCAGGCCAGCAATGGCGCAGACACCGTCTTGGTCCCGACGTGGTGGCAGAAGGTTATCCTCGTTGAGAAATGCGAAGAACGTGAATCGCTTGACTTTCAACTTTTTGCTTTTTTTGATGCATCCAACAGTAGTCGAGTGGTGGGTTGCGAGGCTGCCAGTCTTGGCTGCCAAGCAGGTACAATTCTGCTCCCGAATTTTAACTTGAAAAGCTGCGATTCAAGCAGTATCCTACTGAATGCCGCCGATCCTCGACATGAAGCTATTCGTTATGTCTGGCAGGCTCGTGTGACCAGTCAGGAATAGCACCACCACCGCGGTCACGACCGACGACAATAGCGCCACAAGCACAATCTGCACGCCATTTCGCTTCAACACCTGTGCCTCTATATCCCGAAGCAATAGCAGCTCTCCTTTATCCTTTCTGGCGACTCGCAGTCCGGGCAAACCGTCCAGCGACCGACTGTTGAAAGTAGCGCGGTAGTCGTTCATCGTCTTATTGTCGATCTGTTTCTTGGCCCAGTGCCCCAACGTTTGGCGATCCTCAAGATAAGGTACCTTCTTTTCAGCATTCTCCGGGTCTGGTCTGAGATTCAAATACGGTACTGCATATCCACACGATGTTTGCACCTAGAACACACCGTCAGTGCCCATGCCCTAGTTTCGCTGTGGGAAGAATCTCTCACCTTCCAGACATCCAATAATATCACCGCGCGCATCCCCTCGAAGTGCTTGTTACCCATCCTGCTCCGCCAGTTGTCAAACTCCGAATGGTCCCAGGGAATGACCCTGCCTCGGCAGAACAGCCTCATGATCCTCGGAGTAGCATCAAATGAGCAAAGCAGTCTGGTGGGGCACATCCTGGTCAGCATGGCTCTAGACGAGGAGGTGGTCACATCCCTTACGGGACCTGATTTGCTCAGATTGGAACCCATACTCGCATTATCTGCTAAAACTGAATGCACGTTTGCTTAAGGCACTTACATCGTCACCCGCCCATTCTCCTGTATGTGACTGATCGTCTCGATCCCGCTGCCTGTCGCATCGACGTAGCCTACTAGATTCGGGTTGAGAATGCTGAATGATGATGCGGGCAGCCCTTTGGGAGAACAATTGATGTGCTGCCCACGGAGCGGGGCTGAAGCCGTGAAGAAGCATGTCTGTTTCATGATCCATTCTTCTAGATCTGGAGAGATTGAGTCGTAGAAGTGCACCATCTCGTTTCTGTGAGGTAGTAACAGTTCAGCTTCGAAAGTCCAAAGAGACCAAGTATGCTTTGAATGCATGGAGGGCGTTCGCTCGTATCTATATTCCGATATGTGGGGAAGCGCGTAAACGAGTCAGGCAGTTGCCCGACCAGTCGGATATGCCCGAGGTGGTCAGTATTACCGATCTTGCTTTATCTACTGGAAGCTAAGTTGCACTTGTCCACTGTTGATACGTTTTGACTTCTTTCTTGACCATGGCCTCCTTTCTCGCAGCTAGTCCCATGAAGGCCTCCTCGCCAGAAGCACAACATCAACGCCAGTTCACGGATCACCACTTTCTGTCAATGAGCACCCTTCTCTGCCAATGCTGATGTGCTGTACGACCTAGCTGCCACCAGCTCTGTCGCCTAGCATCCATTTGACTCCTTCAGCCGTGATATCGCGCAGAGTCGCGAGTTCATACTCGTCTCGAGCCCCGTACAGCATGATCCAGGTATGTCCTACACCCAACAATTGCTGCCGCCGTCCCATCCACCACGGCCAGGTTCTGCTGAGGCGGTGACGCTCTCCCCAGCCTTTCGCGATCACGACTCGAGCATCAGCAGGGTGTAGATAGACATGAATTGATCGGTCTGGATGAACATGCATGATCTCGCCTTTGGCTGCTGGCGCAAGCGCCGGCAAAGCGGTGTCTTCCAGGTTCTTCACATATAAGGCGTCGTTGTGCAACTCGTAGTGACTCTTCTTCACTTCCAGGCGGCCTTCGAACGCCGGATCTTCCAGAAACCCTAGCATCATCTGCCTTGACGGTGCCGCCATAGCTTCAGGAGCCTTGTCAGTCATCTGACGATGCGGGATAATTCCGTCAGCCATAGGACGTCGTCCTTCTCGCAGTGGCAGCTCCAAGAGCACCTTTCCCGCTCCAGAGTCAGGGTAGTCGCCGGTGTAGAGCCGTGCAGAGTAGGAGAGGGCAAGGGGACGAAGAATGAGTGCATTGATGAGCCAGCCGAACGCGTTGTAAGGGATGCCACCACGCCCTAGGGCGAGGAAGGCCTGGTAGTCTCGATAGGCGGCGATAATCAGGCCGGAGCCTCCGGCGAGCGCTACCGTCTTGACCAAGAGAGGATGTGCTGAGAGTGTTTCGGCCAGGGATTCCCATAGTCGGCGCATCTGCGTCTTCATGGTGGCGATTAAGGCCATTCTGCGATTTTTAGTCCGAGTTGCGGTAATTGCTTGACCAGGGAGGACTCTACTGACCTGAGGAGGTGTGATCGAGGAAGCAAGCAATGCTCGAATTATGTCAGGTGACTCAGGCGTCAAGTTGGTGGTCGATGCAGGAGGAGTCTGCGATGAGGCGGAACCTGTCAACTATCTGTCACTATTGAAGGAACCGAGCAGTAGTCCGGTGTCTTCGTGGGTATGGGTGAATTGAAGTCAGTCTTGAAGGCCTGATGATTAAGTGAGATTCGTGTCAGCGAAGTTCAAATGACTTCATTTGCCAAACGCGTGTCACACAGATCGCAGTGATGTTACACGAGGCATGCACAACCATCATGATCTCTTCCTCACCTCTAGGTTCTGCAAGCTATCTCAGACGCGTTGATCGCAAGGCAAATAAAGGCCTCCCTGACGGACATGAACGGATCCTGAAGGCCATACACGAGACAACGTCACTTGCCGCGTTTTGATACTTACCTACAGCGAATGTCGCGTGGGTGTTCAAATCACCAATTTGATCCCAAATAAGGAGTCCGGACATCCATATGAAGCTGCAGCTAAGAACAGCATCAGCGCATGCGCCTGCCATGGAATGGGACAACGATGGAGGAATCGACGCTGATTTTCTGAAGCACCTCCCAAGACTTGGCTACTCTCCACGGCGGAATAACCTTCTCCAACTCTCAGCCTGTCCCTAGGCGCGCCTATTTCCAACCGAGGCTCAAGCACTTGGCATTTGGACCACCATCCTCATGAGATGTGAGTTCACGAGGCATGGCACGCCCTCGGCGGGAGCTGCCATCGCACCTTTTGCCTCTTCGACCATATGACCTGTGGCTCGAAGGCCTGATACCAAACTTCAAAAATACCAAAATGGCTTCGTCAACACGACCAATCCGGATTGCTGGCGCGTCTGGCTCAGCCAGCGACCGGCGACATGCCATGGCAGCATTCGCAAAAGCATATCCAACTGACCCTGTACACGTGATCATAAGCGACTACATGAGCGAAGCCAATATGGTCACAGCGGGAGCACGCAAGGTGAACTCCAGGAGGTCAAAGGAGACACCAGCAGATCCTTGGGAGCCAGTTGGTCCAGCTTTCGAGACATCCTTCCTGGAAGCACTGGAGCCTGCCCTTGAGGACCTTGCTAAGTACAACATCAAGGTCGCGGTCAATGCGGGATCCAGCGACACGGAAGGTCTCTACAAGGTGGTCCTAAACATGATTGCGAAGAAGGGCCTGGACATCAAGGTCGCTTGGATATCGGGTGACGAGGCTTGGCCAGCGGTCGAGAAGTCACTGAAAAGTGGCCAGTCAAACTTCACAAACATCTATACTGGCGAGACACTTGACACATGGAAGTTCAAGCCAATGTACGCCCAGGCCTATCTCGGCGGCCTTGGAATTGCAGAAGCATTCTCGCAAGGCGCCCAGATTGTCCTATGTGGTCGAGTTGCGGACGCCTCACCAGTGATTGGGGCAGCTACTGGTACCACGGCTGGAGGAGAGACCAGCTCCAAGAGCTTGCCAATGCATTCGTCGCCGGCCATCTCATCGAATGCTCAACGTACGTTTGCGGCGGAAATTACTCCGGCTTCAAGGAGCTAGAACATCACCCAGGCGGCTGGGTTGACATTGGCTTCCCAATCGCCGAGATCTCAGCCAACGGCCAAGTCGTCATTACCAAGCAGAAGGACTCCGGAGGCATGGTCTCGGTCAACACTTGCTCGTCCCAACTCGTCTACGAGATTCAAGGACCCTGGTACTTCAACTCGGACGTCACTGCGGTTCTCGAACAGCTCTCCTTCGAACAAGTCGGGGCCAACCGCGTTGCGCTTCACGGCGTCCGCGGCCTTCCTCCTCCACCAACCACGAAGTCGGCTGTACCGCCCTTGGCGGCTTTCAAGCCGAAGCAATGTACCTCCTCACAGGCCTCGATATTCCCGCCAAAGCCCGCATGCTCGAAACCCAACTCCGATACGCTCTCCTCCCATATTCGAAAGACTACAGCCTGCTCAAATTCCACACCATCGGCTCCGCCCTACCCAATTCCCCATCCCAAGACGCCGCAACCACCATCTTCCGCGCCTTCGCCCAAGCGCGCACCGCCGACCTGATCTCCCCACAACGCTTCCTCCGCCCCATCATCGACAACATCATGCAAGGCTACCCAGGCGCCACCTTCCACCTTGACTTCCGCCAAGGCATACCCAAGCCTTACTTCGAGTACTACGTCACCCTCCTCCCGCAATCTGCTCTTACCCACGCTGTGCACTTCAACGGGCGCACCACAGTCATCGACCCTCCCTCGACCACCCAAACATTCCCGCCACGGCAGCCCTCCCAATCTACAACACAGATCCGGCTCTCCCTAACATCCTTCGGCCCCACGACCCCCGCTCCCCTAGGCAGCCTAATCCACGCCCGCTCCGGCGACAAAGGCAGCGATGCAAACTGTGGCTTCTGGGTTCCACACCCGCACCCTCTCTCTGCCCAGATCTACACCTGGCTGCGCAATCTGCTCTCCATCGAGACCATCAAGACCCTCCTGGGGGATGAATACGACGAGAGCAGAAGACCAAAGATTGAAATCGAACGGTTCGAGTTGCCGAATTTGAGGGGTGTGCATTTCTTGTTCAGGAATTTACTGGATCGCGGCGTGACGAGTACGAGCAGTGTGGACTTTTTGGGGAAGAATGTGGCGGAGTTCTTGAGGGGGAGGGTGGTGGATGTTCCGGTTAGGTTTTTGGGGGATGGTGCGAAGTTGTGAGTGTGAGCAGTATTGAGGTAGTTTGAATGAGTGGAGTATCATTTGGGTATCAAAAAAGATGTCTACCCTGCCAAGAACATCCGTCGTAGCCTCAGCTACGTGTGACGTGTTCGTTCATCACAGTGCCCTCATTGGGGCTTGTGTCATAGCTTGCCTGCTATCAATGTCCACTTAGCGTGTCCCAAGCTTGATGCGTTCCAGCTGCGCGTTGCAGTGACGGAGCCCGCATCGCACACCATCCCTTGCCATCAGTCGATCAGATCCCAAACCGGAGTTTGACTTCGCACAACAGTCTGGCTTCCCGTGAATGTTTTGATTGGGCTAGCTCTGACCAGAATGAACTCGTCTGAATTGGGATTGGGGATTTGGCTTAACCCAGGCGCGTCGAATGTGATCGTCTTGCTCGAAAGTCAGCTGCTGCTAGAATCACTGGTCTTCAGATCTTCACGTACCATGTCATGGAAGGCCCAATCTCCTCGCGAGCGCAGCGGTACCGAGATCTGCAGACTCTTGTGCTTGCTGCCCATATAGTTCATCCATATATGTGCGAGCGACGTAGGACAGTCGGAAAGGCTTTGCTGAAGTCGAGATCTTCTAGCTGGCTAGTAGGCTCCAGGATATCATAGCGATTGCCGAGATATTTTTGGAACAGAGCGTACTCTAACTTCAGTGCAGACCCGTCGTTATCGGAAGTCGAGACCATGACTCTTGGGCACACGACGTGAATATCCCTTCCTTCTAGACCCTCCATCCGTGTCATAATTTCTGTCCACGGGCCATGTAAGTCGGATGGGATCTCCACGGTCTTGACAGAACTCAGCATCGAGTGTGGCGAGCGGAGGTACTTGTTGATAGCGACCGGCACTCGCCGCTCGGCCAAGCAGAAGCGCACTTTGCGCTGCTCGATTGCGGACTGAAGAAGCGGACGAGCTTCCTTGGCGATTGAGCGACAGACCTCGAGGATATTCGTGCATCCGTGGATGCCTATGACGACCGAGCTCTCATCCTCAGGATAGTCGTACTCCTCGACCAGCCGCTCAACCCTGATAGTCTCGTCGATTAGCTCGAAGTACTTTGCGTAGATGGCAAGTCGGATTTCGGTAGGCAGTCCTAGAAATGAGGCGAACATCTTTGCTACCATCGCGTCAACTTTCGACTTGAGTGCACGTAGTTGGCTACAGCTCAAAGTTGGTAGAACGGCGTCTATCTGAGCGAGGCAGTCGTCGCCGGATTCCTTCGCAGGCTGCTGGGCGCCGATCGACATCGTGGCTGTAAACGATCTTGGAGTGGGTGTTGCAAAGGCAGTCGAAGACAAGGCTATGAGACGGGCTCCGCGTCGCCAACGGGTCGAAGTCGCGGATGAAACGGCGAGATCGATATTGTGTATGAAAGACAGTTGACGAAGAAAGCCGAGTCTGGAAGTGACATCAAACAAATGACGACGAGCTCAATTGAAGTCGACGTGAGTCACGCCACCAGAATCCGCCCGAATCTCACCACCACGCGAAATTGCCCAGGGAACCAGACGAACAAATTTGCGCTCCCTCGCGGACTTTGTGAATGCTTAATAAATACCGAGCACTTCTGCAGCTGTACCTTGATGAGTCTGAGATGAACTTGACAATTGAAGTCGCGAAGTCGAAACACGACGCGCCTGGTTTCAGCATGCACAAAGTCGCACCTTCCTCAGACCTACCTTACAAATGCCTCGCAGCTGCCTTCGTGAGGTGATCAGCACATCACCATCCGCGACTGCAGTTACTGTACTCCATCGACATCCTCGCTGAGTGGGCATATGAGCATCATCAATTATCCGCGACTTACCATCACCAGTAAGAAAGCAGCGGACTACAATAGGACGCCGCGATGGCCTCGGAGTACTGACGGAGAAGCTCGGAGACGGGCGTGGGTAGTTGAAGGACCGTGAAAAAGTGCATCATGATGGGAAGGGTTCCCTGCCTTTATGAACGATTTGACAGCTTGGCCACGGCATTTGGGGCTCCCTTCCGGCTGGAACGTCAGCGGCTTTGGGGGCCAGTCAAAGAAGTCCACTGCATTACTTGGCAGCAAAACGCGTTTCGCAGATATCTACATTGCTCTCTTCCTGCTCAATTTCTTTCGCAGGGCTGTCCGGCACCGTCACATTCGAGCGAAGTGTGGTCTCTGACAGTCGAATTTCCGGCGACTGCATCTGGGGACCAATGTGGACTGGTCAACGGTCATGCAGCGAATGTCCTTGATTTGGACATAATGATTTGACGTGTTGTGTCTCTCATGCCTCAACATGATCTTCTAACCGGTAAATTACTGGCTTCGGACCATATATCTCGTCGAGCCTTCGCTTTGCCTGATCGATTAGTGTCAGCTCGCTCAATGAAGACCTCAAGAATGGCAGGAAACTTACAAAGCCTATAGCGTCAAACCCGTCCTGCCACAGAAGGTATTCTGGCCCTTGATTCACTGAAGGTAGCTTGTCAACAACCTCTGGATCCCAGTTCGCGCCTGCGTATTCCGACGTGGGTTTGACGAAAGACGCATTGGCCTTCGAGGCCGCGAATCTCGCCAGATTCTGCTCAAGCTTGGCCCAGTTCTCCTTCATCTTCTTGTTGCGCGACTCCTGAGCTGGCCCATCAGGAAGCATCATGTCGATCGCACGGTCGTGAGCAGAGCTCTGTACTAATTTGCAACGTGGTTTTCGGAGATCTTGATACTGGCAAAGCAATTCGGGGATCTTTGGACCAGAGTCATTCGAAGGATCGTACCGCTCGAGGCACTCAGCCAAGGTAGCGGCGTCTTCTAAAGCCATACCGCTCCCTTGACCAGCCCATGGAAGCATCGAATGCGCAGCATCGCCCACGAGCGCCACATGACCGGACGCCCATTTCTCGGGAAGAGTCTCGGGCATTTGCCAGACATGTATAGGGTATTTAGGCCGCGGGGATGACTCGAGACGATCAAATGCGGCATTCCCAGGGAAAATATTGCTGTTGTCACCGTTGCTTGCACCATTGGTTTGAGGTTTCGCTTTCGCCGCGGTGTCTTCGCAGAAGTCGAAGAGCTTCTGCACCAGTGGGTTCCAATCCTTGTACCAGTCTCTGAGCTCAGGCAACGACATCGGAACCGCACGCTCGGGTCGAGAATGCTGCCATCGTGGATGGTGGAAATCGAAGCCATTCCACCACTCGCCTTGGTGCAGCATCGGTACCTGAGCGATACCTAATTCTGGACCACCCCAGAGCGAGTAGTGTTCATTGAGAAAAGCTAGATCTTCATCTTCTTCGAGGAATTTGAAAGGGAGATTGAATCGGGTAACGTCTCGCCCAGTATCGACAACGCCTCGCTGCTCCGGCGTGTTGATCGCATCACGAACGACTGACTTGGTGCCATCGACTCCAACGATCAGATCAGCCTTAACGACCTCGCCGCCCTTGATTGTGACCGAAGGAACAGTCTCGTCGACAGAGACGACCGGACACCCTACCCGTACCTTGACGCCTCGTTCGAGCGCAGCCTCGTAGAGCACTCTGTGGTAGTCGGCTCTATGCAGAGTCCACATCCTATTTACGTCAGCACGAGTACCACACTCCCGGACTGCCATACTTGTAGCCGTAGGTCTCATCCATAGCCGCATTCGGCCCCCTCGCGACCTGATTGCCATGCCGATCCTTGAAAGAGCCCCGGAAAGGTCTATCTCGACAGATCTTGAGGAGCGATCCATAGACTCCCCATTGATCCAGAACGCGACCAGTATTGGCGAAGCAGACGATGATCCCGCCGATGGCTTGCATCTGCTTGGTGGCTTCCAGGATGGTGACATTGTGGCCCTTGGCTGTTAAGGCAATACCGCAGGCGAGGCCGCCGATGCCGCTGCCTACTACGACACTTTATTGTAGTCAGCATTGTCCAGAGCTTGAGTTGGCGCTACTCTAAGAGACTGTACAGTCATCTGTGCGAGGTGACTCACATATTGAGAGGCATCTTATCGATTTTGGGTTGGCGGGCCAACGACTCCTCAACGTCTGCGCGAGATCTTGGTGTCTTGCATGCCCATCACCTAGATGGGGTTGTCCTCGAGATATATCATGGTGAGACGTGAACCAAACGAGGCATGTGGCTCCACCTGATTCCTGATGGCATGCCTGACGTACAGGGCAAACCCAAACAGTCGCGGCCGTGAACCCATTGATCAAGTCGTTTGCCTTGCTGTAGCTGTTGGGTTCGATGACGGCCTTACGTGCCTTGCGAGGTCTCGTCTTCGCATTATTCCCGAAGCGGACTGCGCGCTGTGACGCTATCGTCGCATTTGTATGCTTCAGATCGGCAGCCATACTAGAAGCGGTGATGCGGGCCTGTACGAGAAGCTTACCTTAGCTCAGCTGCCTTGCTAGGCGTCTGCGCTATAAGCCCAACCTGGATTCGTTTGTGCAGATGATTGTACATTCAGTCCTGTCTTGCAACCCACTGCTCAAGAGATACTCACTATCGTAGGGACTGAGTCAGCTGCAAGAGGCGGACCTTGGCATCGATGGCATGCGGCCGCAATCCACGCCCACCACTCTGGTATCCTCACAGCTTGCATCATGTTCTCTAGAAAGGCTCGACACTCGTACATAGTCTTTGCGCAAGAGATGTCCACTGTCGTGGCGTGTTCAACACGATCAGCGTGCACATGGCTGTTCAAAACTCCAGGACAGTCGTGCTGGAAGGCACGGATGAGCACGGGGAAGGAAGAGAAGAGGTAGAAAATGCTTGGACGTTAAGCCGTGAGGGAAAGCATTGCATGGCAGCGGGTATATGGGGACTTTGCGACGGATGCAGTGCGGGTTCATTATACCGTGGAAAGAAAGAAGGTGTGACTGATCGGTATCTTCGCTGACACCCGCAACGTGCGCAGGCTCCCATAGTCCACTGCTTGACATCCCGAATAGAACGACTGACTCTTAAAAAGGACACAACCTAGCTACCAGGCGCCAGAGTACCATCAGCTTGTACTCTCTTCTGCAGGCTGACGATCTTCGTTCGCAGCGTAAGCCAGCGCTGTTGTCGGTCCTCGTCTGAGTTGACTTCAGCCACCTTCGCATCACCGACCGCGCCGGCAATGCGTTCCTGCGCGAGGGGGCGTTCGCATTTCTCGATGTTATCGATCTCGTAAAGTCGTTGCGCGAGTGCGTGCTGCGTTCGAGCACCTCTGGCGTCGTTCCCACCACGTCCGAACATCGCCTTGAAACTCGTGAGTCGTGTCCTTTGCTTGACTGGCGTAAATGTACCCTTGATCATGTCATCCACCTCTTTCTCCACCTGATCGAAACGTTTGTACCATGCGATGTTGCAATACTCGTTGCGTTCGAAGGCTTCAATCTGAATGAGACTATCGGTGTGCTCATTCCAAATGTCGAATTGGTCCAGAACTTCGGCCCCGAGAAGGACATCGTAGACAAGTCCGGCTAAGACGTAGAATCGTCGCATTGAAGTCTCGGCCCCAATGGTGATTGGCAGGTCTACATATCCCTCAAGTTCGTGCACAGAACCATCGGATAAAGTAACACGATCAGACTCGCCTGGATTTCGAATAATGCCCCACATGTGCTCTGATGCGTATTGTAGAGATACAAGATCGACATCAGACCCTGTGTCAGCGTATGCAGCCACGCGTTGCGCGCTGACCTGGCAGGAAAGTCTCTCGCTGGACGAGTCCATATGCATAACGCGAGACAGAGACTGAGCTGCACTCCGTGCAACTTTTATCAGGCGATGTCGGAAGCGCGTGAGGCAGGAAGTAGTCTTCAGGAATGCTCGGCCCATAACCAGAGGCTCGGAGCAAATCTCAAGAATTGAAAAGACCACGTTCCTTGCGGGTGTGAGCCGATCTGGAAATGCCACCCTCACGGTTGCTTCGCCGATACAGCGGAACTCTTGGCCGACCGCATTGGACAGCGTGTGCTGTTTCTCGGAGGATGAGTCTATCGACGCGCCGCACTTCTGAGCATGGTCCAGACTCATGATGTTTCTGCCCACCCCAGTGTCTGAGAGCGCGTTGACAGCAACACCATCGGTTTTTAATTCGATATAAGACCGGCTAGACTTCGCGCAGTCATCCTTTAACAGTGAAGTGATTGTTTTGGGACGAGGGCTAGCAGGCACACCTAGCAACAGCGGCTTTCCGAGGGGGAGAAAACACAGCTCACGTATGAAACTGTCTTTCCCCCACAACATGCTCCTAAGTATCCAGGGTTCAATGACTGCGGAATGCTTACAACGAGCCCACCACTCTTGATCCTCCTTGCATGTGCGGATGTACTGCTTGATATACCGAATGAGGCGATCCAGGTCACGGATGCTGGGCTCCTCGTTCAGCCACTCAAGTACCGAGCACATCTGTGCATGCTCATCTTTATACTGATCCAGCGTGCACATACGCCACACCTGCCTGAGAAGTTCGAGAAGCTCCGTTTCGTCTTGCAGATATGCATATATTGACGCAAAATCCTTGCAGGCCGAAGATGGTATGTCAGCCATCTCCAGCATCCTGCCCATGAAAAGTCGACTCTTCCATGGACTCCATCTGGAGGCGTGGTCGTTGGAGCCGATGATTAGATGCGGCACGAAGGCCCAAGTGTACGCGTCGGGCTGGAAGGCGTTGGTCCGCTGAGCGACAGCTGGCGACGGGCTGGTGTGTATCATGTCTTGCTCCCGGGCGTACCCAGCGTGAAGCGCTAGTAACACAGTACTCTACTGAAGGGCTGGCCAGCGTTCGACGACAGTGTCGGCCGCAACACATGCGCAGGATTGATAGATCAGATACAGCCGAGATGTTTCTTCCGGCTTGCACAGCAGGTCCATTCACAGCGATGCCGCCGCCCTCAATCCTGAAGCGGATAGATTTCGGAGGTGCACTGGGACAGGCCTCACTCCCTCGCTGTACTTTAACGATAATGAGAAGCCCAAAAGTCAGAAGAAATATCCTGCGAGCGCAGACATGCGGTCAGAACACACCATCACATGTTCGAGGCGCAGTTGGCGGGGCGCAAGGCAGATCCAGGAAAAGGGCAGAGAGGCGTTTTTGGGCACCAATGACAGGACGCCATCTTGCCATAAGTACGAGGTCGTCGGGCATCAACGCGAGTGTGCGTAGGGCCCGCGTGATCCTGCTAGCTTGCTACCAGACAGACACTTGATCGTGTCGTTGTCGCCCTCAGATTGAACAAGCCGTTGAATTGAAAGGTTGAAGCGTTCCGGGAATATGCATAATCCGAATGACGTCAGCCATACTTTCGTCCATGGCTTCGGCTCCTTAGCCAGCTTTATCGCCAGTGATGAAGATCACAGCACAGCAATCTACAAGCGATTCGACGATCTAGCAGCACGAAATCTACTGTACTACCAAAGTGAGCTTGCTGAGCTTGCCGCACTTCAGCAACAATATGATCTCGAAGATGCTCGGAATTCGGAGGATGAGAAGACCGCCCTAGATGTCCGGGAGCATAGCCAAGATTGGTCGACCTTTCAGGGCGACTGCATAGCTCAGTCGCTGATCTCAGCACAGCAATCGACCTCAAGCAGCTCTTCTGTCGATGACAGATGGCAAAAGCGATACAAGCTTGCCATGGACATTCGTGAGGTCCTGAAAGCTTACCGAGAGGCTAAACTACAGGAGAACGCCATTCTAGCCCTTCACCAACCAACGAAACAGACACTGACTGCGTTCGCAAACCACTATCACGGTCGCTCAGGCTCGGGTACCGCGCATCCGATGCTGACTGGGGCGAGTGCTTCCCTATACCCCTTGGATTTGACCTCATCGCAAATCCCAGCGACGGATCTGGTTTCGCTGGGCCCTCACCAAGAACCGGATCTATTGACTACTTCGTTCAAGCGATACCTCTCTTGCTTGTTCCGTACCAAACAGCCGCCGGCGTTGCCACAATACAACGAGCTACCCAGGATCACACATCCAGTCCGAGCTCAGATGCGGCAGTACTCGTCACGCAGCCTGTCGTTCACAACGTCGTTCATTACGACGTTACTCGCGGCCATCTTACTGTTCGTCCCGATATACGTGTTGTATAATGTCTCACGCGAGAAGCCAGGCCTGGTAATGGGTTTGATCGCACTATTCACGATTCTGTTTGCACTGGCGATCGCCTTTACCACCAACGCCCGGCGCGCTGAGATATTCGGCGCGTGCGCAGCCTATGCGGCGGTACTGGTAGTCTTCGTCAGTGGAGATTTTGCTGCCTCTAGTGGCTGAGCCAGAACGCGCTTCCACGGCGCCATGGTAGGGGACGCCAGTGACTCTTGATCGCGATGTCGGAAGGTGGCGACAGCTCAACTCTCATTGCTTCGTGGCGCACATCGTAGAGATGTCTGTGCGAAGTTCATGCGGGAATCGTCCAGCAGACGCGCTTCTATCACAACCGTCGCACCAAGCCACATCAGCAACAACGACTCGATTACAAATCGTACCGAAAGCTCAGACAAGCCTGCCCGGCATGGCTCATCAGCTAGTTGAGCACTGTCTGTGAATTGTCTGAACAACGCGCTGCGTGACCGAGGTATTATCGCAAAGGCGATAAGATGATCACGTCCAGGAAATACTCGCTACAGCGAGGGCAGCCGCGACAGTGGGCTCGCGCGTATAAATAAGTTACGACCATACAGTTGAAGAGCGAGCTAGACCTCATACATGTAGGGTAGAATTAATCAAGTGATCACATCTAAGAGGGATAACTCGGACGAGTAATTTACTCGCGCGGAAAATCCGCTTGGAGCAGAGATTTGCACAGAGAGCCCAACCTTTCGCCCCAGGGCCCGCCCGGAGCGCGCGCAGCTGCCGTCCAGCTTTCCTTGGCAGTCGCTGACTGATCACCGCTGCGTCTCGCTCTCGCATTTGTGGTTATCAACTCGATCCAAGCACCTGTTTCATCAGAACTGTCATCCTCGACTCAGTCGTCGCGTACAGCGATCCAGGCGCGGCAGCAATCGATGACACCGGCAACGGTCACTTTTGTGGGTCTCCCGTCGCCTGCTAAGACCTGTCCCATCGAACATCGGCAGACCCTATCTCCGCCCTACCACGGACGGAAATAGTCACTTGTCGTGTCGATGAGCCAGCGAATCACATTGTAAGCTAAGTCCTGCCTTGTGTATGCTAGATCAACCGGACGCGATGGCTTGGTTGCGGCATCAATCAATACGCTTGACATCAGCTCAATATATAAAGGCCTACGAGGTCACGACGTTGGAAGTGCTGACCTCGGAGACATAATGCATGTGCCTTTAGAAATGGCTCCGAGATACTAATACCAGGACGCCTGACCATAATGTTATGTATTCGACCTGGCAACTGCACACTTCGACTCTCACAGCAATCATGGCGTCCAAGCACCATGTTTTCTGCATTCCATTTCCAGGCGCCGGTCATGGCGTCAACATGATGAATATCGCCCTGGCCCTGGCGTCACCAACAGTCACTGTCCATACACTGGTCCACTCGATCAAGCAATCCGGCTCATGGATTGCCGCTACAGGTCAAGCTCCAAATCAGTACATGCACCTCGAGGTCATCGGCGATGGCAAATGGGAGGATTGGCATCCACCTGGAGCACGAGAGCTCGTTCAAACCATCATGAGCGACGAGTACACTGCGAGCAACGAAGCAAAGGTGGCAGAGATCCTTACCAGATCAGCGGACTCGCGGGGAGTTGCACTCATCTTCAATGGCTTGATGGGAAAGCTTCTCGGAGTGGCTGAACGCTACAGCATGAAGACTTTCCTCCTCAATCCGACTGCTTACTACATGGGCCGCCTAGGCTCGTGCCACCGCGAAGGTGCTTCTCTGACCGAGAAGTATGCGTTGCGAGGTATCGGTGGAAGCACTAAGCCTGTGCAAGCCGAGCTGGGGGACGTGCTGGATCTCACGCAGCAGATGTACTACATGATGTTCAAGCCAACTCTGGATGCAGTGTCAGGTGTCATCTATTCCCAGACTAACACTGGTCTCGACGGCGACGACTACCAACAGAAGACTCTCATCGCTCCAAACAACCTCAACAAAGCAGAGTACATGGTCGGCCCGCTTTTGCCACCGTGGTTCGAGGAAGCACTCGAGAATCGATCCGGCACAGCGGAGAAGCTGGCAGCGGCTTCGCAGGACTATGAATGCATGCGATTCATGGACGCCCAGCCTGAAAAATCTGTCGTTTACGTCGGCACAGGTAGCCACATCGAGCTCGAATTCGAACAAGCCAAAGCTATCATCGACGCTCTCCGCAAGCATCACGTCCCATGGGTCCTGCTATTCCGCAATGACACCGACAAAATGCGTTCTCTCCTCGGCGGCGACTCAATCACCGATGGCGTTGTCGCGCCATGGGTGCCTCAGCTCGAAATGCTCCTGCACCCTGCACTGAAATGTGTCTTCTCCCACGGCGGCTTCGGAACCATGGTGGAAGGCATTTACGCAGGCCAGTCGTTCATTACAACCCCTGTAATGTCAGACCAGTTCATCGACACGCGTGTCATGCTGCATCTGGGCATTGCGCTTGGCACGATCGCTGAGAACCGACACGTCTCGGGCATGGGTCGAGAGAAGCTGACGCCCTTTTGGCCGGCTGACAGTGACAAGATCCTTGCCGAGTTGTTCGACAGCATATTCGACGGATCAGAGGAAGCGGAGAAAAGGCTGCAGAATGCTCGCAACGCGTCGCTGGCATTGAGGAAGCGGATGAAGGATGCCAAAGCACGGACGGGTGCCGCAGAACTGCAGAGGTTGAGGCGCGATATGGTCATGGTTGGGAGCTAGGAATTGCCGCGTCTGATGCCGAACTTCGTGCTTGGCCCATGGTAAGTCATTTCTGCTTGCTCTTCGATGCGTCATCTTGCTTTGTGTGGAAGAGCGGAGATGTCGTGAGGCTGAAGCTACCGGTGGTATCCCCTGTAAAAAGAGCATGGAGGAGCGTGTCAGGCGCACATCTGCCGGATTGGATTTGTGTCTCGTTTTGTCACCGATGTTGAACGACTCCCTTGTTTGAGCACAGCCCCTGTCTTGTACAAATAGATCACTTGCTTAAGCGGCGTCGTTGCACCGAGACATTCGCATATTGCGTTTTGCACGAGCACCAGCTGATGCTCATTCAGGTACCATACATTCCGCTTTCAGTCCGGCGCCCTCAGATCGACGCCATCAGTGCGGGCGCGCCAATGGCGTGGCGTCCACGGGCTCGCGTTCAGGGCAGCGGATGGATGTCTTGGTGTTGAGCCCCTCGCAAGGTCAGCTGTGGCGTTGATATGGTGCTATAGCCACATTTGTGTAAGCATACAACGCACATGTTATGATTGACATCCGACCACAAAAGCTCGCAAGCCTGTGGGGATACTAGATCAATCTGCTATGATCTACGACCCTTGCCGCTGCCGGAAATCGCGAGTTATTAGTGCGCTTGCGTTTCAGTGTCCTCGGGAGACCTTCACGGTTGCTCTCGTGACTGGCTGTGCAGCAGTGTGTGAGAAACGTATCTTGACCTAAGACGACATGAACTATATGGTTCCAGTGCTTCTGGCTACCCGGGATCAAGTCGACGCTTCCAAATCACGCAGGCCCTGTCGAACTATTGCCTGCTCAAGACCATGAATCATGGCATGTTTTGGAACCGGCTTCTGGGCGGACGCTACAGTGCGATGTCTAAATGCGATTGCTTTGACTCTGCAGATCGATACGAGTGCGTCTCGAGTTCCGCTGCTGAGTCCGTGGGTCCTGAGTCACAGCTACCTCCCCCACTCAACTCGGCCACGTGACCAAGTCCGAGCGCCGTGTGCTATAGAACGCATTATCTGAGACGCTCCTTCGAGAGAATCGGGAAGCTATCTGTTTCATGACGAGGAACGCATCCTCCGTCAACACAGAGCAACATGAGAGCATGTATATTCTCAGAGCACGAGACTATCAAAACCCTTGTAAGAACGCGTTCGGTGACCCCTCCAAGTGCGAGTCCGTTCCTCGAGGCAAACTACACCAGTACGGCAGGGCTGCACTTGGCACGACGTGCCAGCGGGTTCATCGACTTTGCGAAGTCAGAAGCAAAAGAGCCGAGGAAGGTAATGAACGCCGGATGACAAGAAGTTGCTCTTGGCATGACGCGTTTGGATCACCGTGTGCCTGCCACTTGAGGAATTTGTGAATCTCTACTACCGACGACTACCTTATCTAGCTTGAATGATTGCTCTTGCGTCGTCGCTGACGTGAATTTCCTACGCACTACTTGCACAGCTGCAAGGGCACGCTGCAGCGACACAACGGTGCGCTTCGAGACTTCGAGCAGTGCAATGTTCGTGCGACCAGAACGCGACTCGCCTGCAGCCCAAACCATACATTGACGTTCACACACATTTTCGAGATCTTCGGTCTGGTGCGCCGATGTATATAGGAGCATCTGCACACTGTGAGCCCATAATAGGGTGCCGTCGCAGTGGTATCCGGGAGGGAACTAGAATTTACTCGAGCACAGCAAGGCGATCCTGTATCGCCCTGGGTTCCCCTTTCTCGCTGTATATCATGGTCTACTCACTATGCGCATTACCTGCTGGATCTTGACGTAGTGAGGTCGAGGTCGAGCTCAATCACGTTCCAACGGCGTCCATTCGCACTCCGTACGGCCGCCGTTCGCAACTGTGAAAGCCTCAGTCGACGCATCAAGGTTCGGATCGAGACTCGAAAGGCTTCCAGACGAACTTTGATCTTCACCTCGTGGCAGGCGCCGTGCCAGAAAGTCAATCAAAGTCCTTCCGCCGAGGCACGACCTTTGTTGCTGCACATCTCAACGTGGCATCGCATTCAGCGATTGCTGAGGTGCAGGACGCAAGCCACTGCCGTTCGGACACAGATTTCTTCGCTTGCAACGTCCTAGCACAGCATTGACACCAGCCACTAGTGTTGGATTGGTGCCCGAATATTGGTTGGGATCGAGGGCCAAGCGACCCCGCCGGAACACAGGGCCGAAATTCCACCTTCTACGAAATATCCCTGGTCACAGGCATCCGGCATGCAATGATTGTGCTGTTTAGATCACAGCGTTATCACTGAACAGCAATTGCATTCCCGCAGCCGGCCGGCACTTTCCAGGGAACACTCTTGCATATCGCAGGTTCTACAACGACCGTCAGCCGAATGGTCTTCACTGTATCCCTTTGTTGAAATAATGCAGTGTGCTCGTCCACACTCAAGGCGCCCTGATTGCTCCCGCTGCACAAGCCACTTGATTTTCAGAAGGACGTCGATGATCCCTGAAAGCGACGCTGTCTCGGAGGATTTCACCCACTCTCAAGAAGATTCAGATCGAGTGCTTTGTGCCTGAAAGCTACTCCGTAGTGCATTGAGGGTGGAGCACATACTAGCGACATTTAGACTTTGTCACGATGTCGCGGCGGCTCGGAGGCAGAGACGACTGTGCCGCTGTCGCCCAAGCGCACAACTTGAGCTCTCCTATCCGTCGACCTTCCCTGGCTGAAGACCGACTGGTTCACTTGGAAGGACCCACGGCTTCGGTCCCTCCGTCCAAGCTGTGCCACTAGTCGCAGCCCCAGCTTGAGCTATGAGACGAGAGATTAACGAAGCCAGCAGATCTAGACCATGAGCAATGCGCCATGCTCTGCCACAGCACAACAGAACCCATATCGAACAATGTATCTTCCGCGAGACGCGACATCGCACACCATGCGATGCAATCCACCACATCACTGTGCTCAAGGACGACTCACCGCTACCTGATGATTCCCGTCGCTTTGTCATTGTTGCCTTGGCCCCACGGGGGTGCAGGCTGCCCTTCTGGCGCAATCCCTGAGGTGGGCCACTATCTGTTGCACGTTGCACCATTGCTTGCATCGACCAGGTTATCGGAAAAGTCTATTTGCATGAAGCACTATTTCAGTCGCCTTGAGCGGCTCCAAGTTTGGCAAGTCTCCTTCGCGCACGCGAGAGGTGGGTACCAATATGCATGAAAGATGGTCGAGACTTCACTCGGTACCTTCAGGAGAGCCGCATGGTTCCATGGTCACCATGTTCTATATCCGCTCCGCATATGCCTTCAGCCACTTTGCTTCTGTCACTGCTTCTTCCAACGTTGTGCTTTCTTGACCTCGAGCGCTTGTACCACTAATCAACAGACTCGTCCTCTGAGAGCTGGTCTCACAGAGACGTCGACATGGCGCCGAAGCCCGGCAAAGAGACTCTTATTGAGCTCTGCACAAGAGCGACAGAACTTGGCAATGGCATCAGCGTGCGCATGCTGGAATACCTGAGCTCGACAAAGCAGTATCCTCCCGGCTTCAAAGAGCTGGCAGTGGACTTCTTGGAAATCTGTCGAATACTATGGCCGATCGAAGCAGGCCTCACAGAAGCAGCGCGCATGCGGAACAACTTTGGGACAGACATGACTCAAGAGATGGAACGGAAGTTCCGTGCTACAATCGACGACTTCATTGTGCTGAATCAGCTACTGCTGCAATTCCTCGGCGACGACCAGAAGAAAGGGCTTGGCAGGCTGCGGCGTGGATGGCACCTAATGTTCGCTGAAGGCGAAATCAACAAGATGCGAGAATCTCTTGCCAAGAATAGGGATGCTTTGAGGATGAGCGCACTTGTCTTTCGGTGGTCGCTGGGCGAGGGCAAAGCCAACGGCCACACTCACATCGGCTACACCGGGCTGGAAGCTGCCCTGGAAAGCATGAAGCGTGGCAGTAATCAGTCCGTTGTGCGACCAGCGCCTACAACCACGGCATCAGCACCACCACATCCACCACCAAATTATGCTCTGCCACTGCCGCCGACACCAGGCACTACATCATCCCTGTCCTTCAATCCACGATCGGACTCCTATCAGCTGCCTCACATCCCGAGCACGTCCTCTGACAGGACCGGGAGCGATCTGTTATCGATGCCTCTGACTCCGCCTGGTAGTGAACCCCATCATGGTGGAACTTATATTGCTGGTGGAGACGAGAGCATGGACACGCTAGCAGATCAGTTCGATCAGCAGACGCTGAAGTTCGTCCCCAGTGTGCGATCGAGCACTGCACAGCACACTATCGGCCGGTCCACAATGCGTCAAAGCGACGTCATGTCGGACACTATGTCCCAGACCACTGTCGATCTCGACGAGATGCTATCGCAGCTCGATGAAGACAAGTCATCGTTCGTGCTGGTACGGCTCAAAGCAGATCCGAGCAGCGCACCTCGATACAAGCCAAAGACGAACTCTGGAGCGAATTCGCCCGGACTGAAGCACACCCTGAACAGCGCAGTACAGCAAAAGAAACACGACGTAGTCGAGCAACTCCTCGATTGCGGGGTCAAACCAGATGTCGGCCAAGAATATAACGTCCTACGCGAAGCAATCCTCAACCGCGACGCCGCATGTATGCGCCTTCTCCTTGCGTATGGAGCCGACCCGAACGGCGTCGACCGGAATGGCTACACGCCTCTCCACGCCGCAACAGAGCTCTGCTTCCTCGAAGCCGCCAACACTCTCCTCAAGTACGGCGCTCAGCCCAACCTCTGCGGCGGCGCCGAAGAGTCACCCACCGCCATGGCCGTCATCGGCAACCGCGCCGAGTCTCTCCAGCTCTTCCTCAAATACGGCGCCGACGTCAACGAGATCATGGACAACGGCAACACCGTCTTCGTGAAGTCCATGACGAAACAACAACCCACCAAGATCGTCGAGCTGATGATCCGCTACGGCGCGGACCCGAACGGCAAGAACGGCGAGGGCACCACCGCCCTCTTCCAGGCAATCCAACACAACCGCGTCGACCTAATGACCGTCCTCCTCGACAACGGCGCCGACCCGAACCTCCCAGGCCCCAAACATCTCCTGTGGCCCTCAACCTACAAACCCCGATGCCTCAGCCTCCTCCTCTCCCGCGGCGCCGACCACAAGAAATGCTCCGGCATAATGGAGCTCGCCACATCCATCAACAACATCGAGTCCATCTCCATTCTCCTCAAAGCCGGCGTCGACCCCAACGCGAAAAAAGACGGCACCTACACCCCTCTCTGCTCCGCGATCCGCGACAACCGCCCGCAAATCGTCTCCCTCCTCCTCGCCTCCGGCGCCGACGCCAACGTCCCCGCATCCGAATACCCAGCCTTCAAGTGCGTAACGCACAACCGCTGCCATTTCCTCCCCGAACTCATCGAGGCGGGCGCCGACCTGCACCACCCCAAAGGCATTTTGGAAAAAGCAGTAAAGCACAACAACAAAGAAGCCCTCCTCTTCCTCCTCGAGCACGACGTTAGCCCGAACGCGCGCTCCGCCGAAGGCTACACGCCCCTCACCACCGCAATCCGCGAGAACCGGTCCGAAATGCTGGATATCCTCCTCGAGCGCGGCGCCGACCCCAGCTTGCGCGGCCAGGAATGGCCGATCTGCATGGCGGTTAAACGGCCTGACTTGCTCGCCAAACTGCTCGGCCACCTCAAGAACCCAAGTGGGGCGGTGAAGGGGGTGCTTGAGATGGCGGTCGTGGCGGACCAGTTGGAATCCATCAAATTGCTGCTTGCGGCGGGGGTGAGCGTGGAGGATAAGAATGGTGGGGTGTTTAGCCCGCTGACCACGTCGATCCGCGAGGATCGGAAGGAGATCTTTCGGTACTTGATTGATGAGGGTGGAGCGGATGTGAATGCGCCCGGTGAGCACTTGCCGATCATCAAAGCGATCCGACGGCACCGCGGGAACGATTTGAGCTATATCGAGGCGTTGTTAGAAAAAGGCGCGGATATCAACAAGATGTATCGTGCTGGAACGCCGTGTTGCAAGCGGTGGAAAATGCTGAGGCGAGTGTGTTGAGGATGTTGGTTGAGAAGGGTGGGGGTGTGGATCTTGAGGTGGAGGATGAGACTGGACGTACTGTTCTTGAGATAGTCGAGGGCAGAGGATGGGATGAGGCTGTGGAGATTTTGCTGGGCGAGAAGAGTGAGGACGAGTTGGTCGACAAGAAGATTAGGAGGGGCGGGTGGCCGAGTCCACCGACAAGTAAGACTGGGTCGAGAGAGCGGCATGCGAAGCGTGGAAGTAGTGGAACGGCTAATGGAAGTGTGAGGAGAGCTGGGGAGAGGAAGCAGTAATGGTTTTGGGAGAGGATACGAAGGATTTGGTGTGGCTGCGTCTGCTTTTTCGTTTTGTTCAGCAACTTGAGATACCATTGTCGTTGGCAACAGACCGTATATAGGAACTGCAGTCCCTTTTTCTATCATTCCACGCTTCTCGCTTTTCTCATCCTTCATTCGCAGCTCCAAATTGCCCATTGTTCAGATCATGTATTCCTGCACATATCACAGCGCGAACGTAGTCTCCATCGGCACACCCGTCAACTGCACCTTCAACAGCAACGACCCCTCAATCTCCCCTTTCCGGGCCTGCAGTTCCTCAACGTCCCAGTTCACCCAGAGAAACCTGCCCTTGAGGAAGTCCGCTTGCGTGCCAGCGGCGAGCCAGACTTGGAAGCTAGCTGGCAGCATCACTACACGATCGATCGAGTCAGTGATCGCCCATTTGCGCAAAGAGGGCTTGAGAAGAAACATACCATCATCCTGACTCTCCTCCACAGAACTGATCTCCGTCGCAATCACCCCCGGCTGAATACTAAACACCCTCATCTCCCCCTTCTCCGCTTGCAAATACTCAAACAGTTTGATATTCGCCGCCTTCTGCATAGCATACAGCGGCACACCCGGTATGGGTCCCAAATGGCCGATCCCAGAATTGACATCCACGACCGTCGCCGTCGGCGCCAACAGCGGCAAGATCGCCTGGACGGCGTTGAAGGTGCCCATCAGGTTCAAGTCGAGACCCTGGCGGAAATGCTCGGGCTGGGTGTCGACGAGCTTACCTTGGAAGGGCATGCTGAAGGCGTTGCTGACGAAGACGTCGACTCTGGTCGCCTCGAGTTCGATGAGGGCGTTGGTGAAGGCGGCAATCACGGCGGCGCCGTCGCCGATGTGACGCCGACGGTGGCGACTTTGGTCGCAGGGTTAGCGTTGCGGATCTCGGCAGCGGCGGATTCCAGGCGCTCGACGCGGCGGCCGAAGATGGCGATGGATGCGGCGCCGGCTTGGGCGAAGGCGAGGGCGGTGGCTTTGCCGATGCCGCTGCCGCCGCCGGTGATGAAGATGGCTTTGCCGGACGCGGAGTTCGAAGGGTTGCTGGGTGAGATTGCGTTGTAGGGCTTGTTGTGCCAGGTCTTGGTGAAGGACTTCCAGAAGCCGTTGCCGGCGTAAGGCTCGGTATAAGCTCCCATAATGAACTGCGATGTCGCTGATGTCGCTGATCTCGCTAGTCTTTCCAGATGCTATGACTGGAGTTACAATGAATCGACATCACGTCCTTATGTAGGTCGAGAGGAGGATTCGATCATCTGCTGTGAGTGTCGATGCTGTAAGCGGCGGACTAGTTCTGCTTCCGTTGCCCGAAGCCTCGACCATGCACCAGTATGATCTCGTCAGAAATTGATCCATCGGCAATGATCCAACAGCGAGACTGCCACCTGAATTAAATGTGCCTCCCCCAACCATTCGCCATCCCAGTGCCAAGGCTTGACCAAGCACGGTTCTTGGCGCTTCCGCGGAAGGCACCATTGAACTCTCTTCGACCGCTTTGTCATTGAGTCTCATGCCCGTTCAGATCTCAGGGCCGTTATTGGACTTGTTACATACCAATCTGCGACATGGCGCGAAAGGCGATGCCGCAATTGGAAAAGTGAGATGCGTATGCAGAGAGACTGCGCAGGCTTCTGCTGGTCGCAGGAGCTATGGTCCGAACCCATCTCGCATGCTGTACATGCAACGAAGTCGCACAATGACGCCAGGGGCGCCAGTCTCACGGCCGTGAGAGACTCTCAAGAGTGCAGCTCATGCCTTACATTGCTAGCCGTTGGCAGCTCCACCACATGTCTTCCGGCCTGCGGCATCTCTACCAGCGGCGATCGATCGACATAAGGGCTGAACGGAGGTGGCGGCGTTATGGCTGCTGGGTCATACTTATACCCATGATCCATGGGCGGACTGTAGTATTTCGCACCAGCGTTGAGAGGATATGTGTCGGCAGCGTTCGGCTTGTGGTCGGTGTGGTCTTGATGATTTGACGCCGGTGCTCTCGCCTTTTTCCGTCGGTGGTACCAGAAGACCAGTCCGGCAATAGCAGCTAGACCTACCACTGGACCAGCGACAGCCCCAGCGATCCAAGTCTTACTTGAGCCCTCTTCTTCTTGGGCCGGTGCCTCGTTGCCTTGAGACGCAGAGCCGTTCTCTTGGTTGTTCTGAGTGGTTCCCTCGCCTTGGCTTTGACCACCAGCCGCATCATCCTGCTCACCGCCTCTCGTCTCGAGCGTCGCTATGTGCCAACTGGGCATGGCGGTGACATTGCTGAGCGCATATTTGAGGTAACAATTGCGGAAACCCTGTGATGCATCTGGCTGGTATGTGATGCCTCCACAATATGTATTGCCGCCATCGTTGCTCTTGTAAGTGGCGCATTTGTCCATACAGTCTTCATAGTTCCCAGCGTGGACGACCTCAAGATCCGGACCGTCAGCACTGCTGTCGCACAACTGCTTCAGAGTTGCGCCGTTGCTGGCGGTGAAATTCTTGTCCGAGCCAGTACAGGTGCTGTTGACCTGCAGACGCCCAACCGCAGCGATCGCGAACGAGTCAGGAGCAAGCTTACTGTCTGCGTGGGTCGCGTTCTGTTTCTTCGGCCAGCAGTTGCGATAGAAGTTCGTCGCTGACTGTTCCCAGCGCACCCCATAGCATAGCGGAGCATTCGCTGAGCAATAGCTCATGCAGTCGTTGAGAGTATCGGCATGGAATGGCTGGTACGCACCTTCGCCTTCATCGCCCGGATCGAAATTGTTGCCGCTCCAGAATGTGCCGCAAATGACTGAATAGTCCATGCCATTGTCGTCGGTATGGACCGTTCCGTTCCCATCGGGACATGGGGAGCTGCTCGCGTCCAGTTGAAAGGGCGCGGCGTCTCCTATGGCGGTGATGGTATCTGCCTCGAAGACAAAATTAGAGGTCACATTGCCATCTTTGCGATAACATTGCTTTGTCTCGACATTATATGAGACAGCTCGACAGGCAACGTCGGAGTTGCTGTCACCAAGAGCTACCGCACATTGGTCGATGCACGACTCGAGGCTTGACGCCGGGTTGTTCCTGATGTCGTTCCCTGGAGCGTTGCTCGTGCAGGTTATGCGGAAGTCTAGGCCGATCTCCGATTT
The DNA here is from genome assembly GCF_001299255.1 of Cyphellophora attinorum. Lineage (NCBI taxonomy): Eukaryota > Fungi > Ascomycota > Eurotiomycetes > Chaetothyriales > Cyphellophoraceae > Cyphellophora > Cyphellophora attinorum. Next base: position 73,149 of record NW_017253285.1, read on the forward strand.
GTAGTCTCTGTCTTCACAGCCATCTGAAGATGAGGTCAGTACTGAACGGTGGATTTGCTGAATCTAGGTAACAGACCTTGTCCACGGACTGCGATTATGAGCAGTGCTCCTAGCAAGACATGCAGCATGTCGACGTTGTTGCCGATGAGCATGCGCCCGCCACCTGCTGGCCAAGTCAGTAGTGAGTCTCAGTGCACAGCAGACCGAAGAAATGGGACTCGAGACATGAAGGCTTGGGACCCAGGCACTTTTGTCAGGAACAACACAACAACCTGGGTCCCGTTAGCAGACAGTTGACCAGTGACACGACAGAGGCCGCCTTGGAAAACTCCATGCTATCGGTGGATCAAACACTCGTCAGATGCCAGTGTTTTCTTAGCGGCGCCTCGCATAACCACATTGGGAAGAGCTGCAACAATTGGCGTCGTACAAACCTGTGGCACGTCCAAACACTGTGGCGGTGCACAGCCCATCACCACTCACCTTGTAATTGATCGCCAGCAATGCATAGTTCATAGTGGCTCAACTGTTTGCGACAGGCCGTTGTTGCTTCATGCATTTGCGCCACAAGCCTGCTATAGACGCAACAAGAAATGAAGTCATCGCGTGCAAAACATCTGCTTTCGGTAAGGCGCCGCCAATATCGCGGACGTGCGTGGTAGGCGAGACGAGCCAGCCTGCTCTGCACTGGGCGCACAGCTCGCCCTCGCTCACTTCCTCCCATCGCCTACCGCCTGCGGCGCGACCAGGTAATCGCTCGCCGGCTCACCTGAGGCGGTGGCCACCAACTCCCCACCACTTCCCCCCAACCGCCTTTGCCGAGACCTTATGGAACATCTTCGGCCCACCATTGCGCCTAATGCTTTTCAGCAACTGCCTGCGGTCCAACAGCTCGCTCACTTTCTCCATACGGAGCGCTTGCGGCGCGATCAGGAAATGGCTCGCTGCGCTCGCCTGAGGTGGTGGTGAGTCGGTGGCCGCTTCGCGGCCACCT
>NW_017253286.1:0-73746 GCF_001299255.1 Cyphellophora attinorum
ACCCTAACCCTAACCCTAACCCTAACCCTAACCCTAACCCTAACCCTAACCCTAACCCTAACCCTAACCCTAACCCTAACCCTAACCCTAACCCTAACCCTAACCCTAACCCTATACTGGGGGTCTCTAAAATAGCCTGTATATAAATTATATCCGTGACCATTAACCTATAGTCACTCTGTTGGTTCTATACACTATTCTATAGATAGGGGATATTAATTCTATACTGCTTGGTCTTATCTTGATCTTTAATATTCTTATTCTTATAGTCATTCTAAAACTCTTCCCCTTTTAAATACTTGTGTATGATGGTGATTACTAATTATTAGTATAAACTAATGTTTAACCACACCCCTATCCTGATTACACTCTTATTATGAATTAATTAACATACCTAATTTAATGTTCACTCAGAGTCCTCTACCTCTTTCCACTATATATATCTATAAGTGGTGTACACACTATAATGGCCCACTAATAATTACTTCTTAAATAGCTGTGCTAACTATAAATATCATATTAATAACTCACTTACCTTATATAGTAAATACTAATAAATGATCTTGGTACTATTGTTAAATAAATACTCTTTATAGTATATGATGATAAATATTATGTATCTCTCTTTAATAAATATATTGTGTTGACTCTTTGTATAGGTGTTATAATACTAGATACTTATTAATTTAGGCGCTTGGCTGGGCTGGCCATCTATTATATATATATATATATTAATTTCTCTTTAAATTATTAGATTGCCTATATATATTGTTAAACATGACTAGTATATAACTTGCTGCTACTCATTATAAATTCAGACTGCCCACTAGCTATATTCATAACCTGATTAAACTGCTATTGCTCTCTAACCATGAATATATACCAGGCATTGTATTCTATAAAATAAAATCTAAGTCAGCTCTCACTGAGATTATTACTTATCTGGGTCTATGGAATCTTGAGTACACAGTTGAACTCACCTAACTGTTCTAGTAGCAATAATAATATAAATATATCCTTAATTAATATCTATTAACACTTTATCACTATACCATGTACCTACTCATGAAACTGGTCCATACTGAATTGGATATCCTGATATAATACAGTTAACTTCTCTTACTAAATATAACTGCCTGCTATAGTGGTGTACTAGATCTTTAAACTATATTGTTATGTGCTATACACCTAATATATTATGTATGGCTGGTCCTTCACTATGAACTTGTTGATTATGGATTTAATCTGGCTAATATATCTCTTAGGGCTATAGTCTACATTATATAACACCACTATCATGTACGCTAATTTCACTACCACGAATAATTTAGGTGTGTAATTTTTCGCGATAATCTATATGTACTACTTAATATTGACTGTGATTACTATTAATGCACTTAACACAATGCTGTGGAAATAGTTATTCTTTAACTAGGGCTTAAACAACTCGATCTATATCTTCAATTTATATTAATTAATAGGTCGTATCAGTGTTAACATCTTCTATGGATGCTAGAGCACTATATCTATTATGTTATTCTCTTCCTTATTATTATCAGAACTATTCTCTAGAGATATAGTGAATAAATCCTTCTTGGACTTAGTGTGCATAGCAGTCTGGGTGGTATTAATAAATATCTCCTACTATAACTACTAGTGATTAGTTAATTAATATCTAGATTACTTATTCTATGATATATTCTATATCTAGTATATATATACCATAATCTAATGAAAAACTTAATAATACTGCTCTTACATGTTATTCTCTATTCTTATCTAGAATGGTGTTTAACTGACTTCATCTCTTAGCTTTTTATTAATGTGAAATTAACTAAAAAATAGATAATACTGATTAATAATGATCTCTTATATAATCTGGATTATGTGGTTAAAACTTTAATATATTGCTTACAGAACTGGATCTCTATCTATCTTAGGCAATGCTGACTACTTAATTAACTGGTCCCACTAAAATCTAGCTAAATATATTGCCTACTCTATGTATTCTAACTATTAATTAGTGTCCAACTTGGTCCTTATGGCTATAATAGCTTGCTGCTATTCTAACTTAGCACTCTTTTCCTTAATCTATCACTATATATACTCTGCTAGTGTCTTAGTCTATTCACTACCTAGAGAGTCACTAGAGTGGGGTTTATATAGCTATATCTCATAATATCCTCAAAATGAGCTATATGTGAATATTTATTAATATAGAATAGTCCACTATAGCTGCTGCACACTGGTCTACTGTAGTTATAATCCACTATAATCATGAGAATTCACCTATCTATATACCCCCTAGTAATGTTATTTCATTCCCCTTACTTCACAACACATATACCTGTATGGCTCTCTATTAGTACTGACCTCTACATATCATAATCCCTGCTTAGATTCTCCTAACTCATTAATAGCTAATTCAACTCCTAATTATTGGAAATACTCCTTAATATCTTTTGTTTAGCGAATGGTATAAGGATATTTCTATTGTATTTATATGTGTATTATCTAATATATACTACCATCTAATATGTATTAACATTAAAAATGCGTATTGAATTAACTGTCTATAATAATATCAATATAGTATAATGTGTATATAATAACTGCCCACCTGGGAATATATATAATTAAATCTATAGTGTGAAAAACAATAGCTTAACTTGAGTCTTATATAGAAAGTGTAGTACATAACGTGATAAATGTGTGGTATATAACATAATAAATAGAGTATCCTTGAATTGATTATGTGACTATTGTGTGTGTCTTAATATTATATAGTCTCTTATATATTCACCTTATGGTTACTGACTCTCTCACTATATTATCTTAACTAGACATATATTTCTATATCTTATATACATAATATAATATAGTTGTGATTGTTCTGGATAATTGTCTAATAGACTATAAACTCACTTCTAAATATTTATATTCTAATCTACCCTTTTGTTATATATTGATTAATAGTGGTTAAAAGACTGTGAATTATGTTATTAAGAGTGGCTAGATGAAGATTGCTGTATTTAGAGTTCTTATAGATGTTTTTATTTTTATTATTACAGAAGTGAGAAGGCTATATAATTATTAGTTTAATCTTTAATTAGAAAAGGTAGACTACTCACAGGATTTAAGACTGAAGCTATTTTAACTATGATTTATTTATTTATTTAATTAGTAGGATGATCTACCAAGCTATTTAATCAATAGATTTTAGATCATAATTATATGCCTAAAGGCGAGCAAAACCTTTAGATAGTAAATATAAGTACTTCACTTAGGCTATAGAATAGTGAAGAAAGAAATATAAAAAGAATACAATAGTACACGCAAGAGATCCCAATCTTGAGGTATCTATATACATAAAAAGTAAAAAGGAGACTGGCCTCACAAGGATTTAAACCTTAAACCTTGCCTATGATCTATGTCCTGATTGAACCACTGTGTCAAGTATTATGAATAGTGCTAGCCTCTTCTAATACTTGATATAGCGGTCTAGACCTCTTTATAAATCATTGGATAAGTATATTATACTATTAGATCATAAGGCCTATAAAATATATGAGTATCTGTGTGCTAATTTTGAACTATAACTTAAGGGATAGAATATAACAAGTATAAATACAAGTCAATCTAAGTCTCTAAGTATGTAAAAAGTAATAAAGCAAAAAAATAAAAAGTATTGGTCTTGCGAGGACTTGAACCTTGAACCTTGCTTGTGATCTATATCCTGATTAGGCCACATAGTCAGTTTAGTCATGGTGTTAGCCCCTTCCTAAGTCTGATAGAGTGGCCCAGACCTCTTTATGAATTATTGGATAGATATATTATACTATTAGACCACAAGGTCTATGAGATGTGAGTATTTGTGTGCTAATTTTGAATAAGAATTAAGAGTGTTAAATATAATAAGTATAGATATAGACTAAGTCTGACCTCTAAGTATATAAAAAGCAAAAAAGTAGAAAGGAGCTGGTCTTATAAGAACTTAAATCTTGGACCTTGTCTATGATCTATATTCTGACTATACTATTATTTAGATAGAATTAATATCAGCTACAAGTTTTATTAGAACAATAGTCTAGATCTCTTTATAGATTGTTAGATAGATATATTATACTATTAGACTATAAGGCCTGTAAGATGTAAGTATTTATGTGCTGATTTTAAATAAGAACTAAGAGTGTTGAATATAATAAGTATAGATATAGGTCAAGTCTAATCTTCAAGTACATAAAAAGTAAAAAAGTAGAAAGAAGCTAGCCTTACAAGGACTTGAATCTCGAACCTTGCTTATAATCTATATCCTGATTAGACCACTTGGTTAGTTTTAGTCATGATACTAGCTTACTCAAGAAGGCTTTCTGAGTGGTCTAGATCTCTTTATAGATTATTAAATAAATATATCATAACTATTAGACTACAAGGTCTATAAGATGACTATATCTGTGTACTGATTTTAAAATAGTTCTCCTGAGATTAAATATATAAAGGATAAATAGAAATTCTTTAAGCACTTATATAACTTGAATTAGGCTTTAATCTACCTAAAAAGTAAAAAGGATTGATCTTGCAAGGACTTGAACCTTAAACCTTACCTATAATTCACGTTCTAATTAGGCCACTTGAGTATATCCTCTTTATTATAAGTCACTTTGAGAAGGATATACTTGAGTAGCCCAGACCTCTATATAAATTATTAGATAGACATATTATACTATTAGACTATAAGGCTAGAGATATATATATATCTAGATGCTAATTTAGAATTAAAAGTAAACACATTAAATATATCAAGACTATATGATCACTATGTTAATAGTCAGCCTGTGTGTATAGAGAATAAAAGAGGATTAGTCTTATAGAGGGTCAAGCTACTCTTGGATCTCTATGTCCTGCTACTATAATAGGGGTCAGGCCATTAGATAGAGAAGCTAGAGAGAGAGGGTAAGGGAGGAAGGAAGGGTAAGAGAGAGAGCTAAAGGAAGAGGAAGAGATGTGTTGAAGAATTTGACTCTTCAGCCTGGTTGCCTCACAGCCTAATTATCTTGGCATAGGAGCTTGGGTGGTGGATATACATCAGTAGTCTACAACTTCTATTAGGGGTATTATGAGGGACTGTACTACATGAACCATGCTGTTTTTAGATATTACCAGTGGGTCTGTCATAACAATGTGGCCTAGATAGCCTGCACCACCTCTAAAACATGAACACGTAATTGCGCACTCAATATGAGCCGTCGCACATTACAGATAGTGGTAATTAACTCACCAGGTCACCACGATCATGTGCATCTAACATTGTATATGTTCTTACCTCCTGCTCAAGGCACGCGTCTCATTGAAATTGTGTGTCCGCCACCAATGAAATCGTGTCACGATTTTCCTATGCTTGGCACGCGGTTGTATGGGCGCGGCCATTGAAATTGAGTGAATTTCATTGGGGTATGTTGGGTAGCACTACTACCCCTCTACGTTATGGTTTAGAATGTGAGTTAGATGCATTGACATATCTGGTTAAGCATAATCATCATGAGCAAGTGTAAAAAATGGTTCCTGTCTGTGCATCCTCTAGATAGGACTTAAGTGGTGTGCCTGGATTTTGTGAGGAGGTGATGTGGTGCGTGACACCTTGACCACTAATCATGTCGCCGCAATGACCAGCAGGGCTAGGGTTACAATGGCCATGAAACTCCTTTAAGCCTTGTGCAGCCTTGTTCAGTTGTATGGGCGGCTTGGCACATTGATGATCAATGCCGTCCCCAATGATGTGTAGGTGTACAGGAACATAAGATCTCGGAGCCGGCTGTGCGGTACGCACAGCCTGTCTCGTCTACGTCGTTAAAGACTACTTCGCTCGTGACAAAGCGTCGCGTCCACGCCATGCGGACTATACGCCTCGATGTCGGGCTTGAAACTTAGTTCACAGGCCGAGGAGTGCGGAGTGCTTGATAACACCGCGCGCTCAAACACTGTGGCTTGTGCTCAGGAGACTACGTAAGCACACTAACTGCTACCATAGTCTCGGCAGTAATTATCAATATCGACCGCGAAGCACGCAAACAACGGGTACCACCACATGTACTGCGCGTTATTGAGGCCGTCATCCGAATACCCAATGAGTCCTTGATGAGTCGGATCTGTCTCTGGCAGAAGGTCACAGAAGCCGACAAAGCTACCTTCTTCTCCACGGTCGCTAAATGCTATAAGTTGTAAGTGCGGATTCACCGATTTGAATAGAGTAGATCGACGTACCAAATCGATTGTCTCGAGTTTTGACAAAGATAAACTCCTCGGGCAAACTGCAGATAGTCCCAGAGGGGCTGCCTTTGAGGTTGAACTGATCGAACTTCGAGAACGACTCATGCCAGAAGTTTGGATTCGGTAACAAGTCAGGCCCAACATAGAACGACAGCGATGTGTTGTAGTCATGAGGCTTTGGCGCCATAATGTCGAAGTTGGCATTACGACCATAAACAGCTAGTGCTCCAGATCTTGGGACTTCGCCGTCTCGATCTGTCCTAGAGATATAGAACGTTGGATCCTGCGTTACATCGGGAGGAAAGTCCCAGTAGGAGCGTTCTCCGGAGGATTGCTGCCGTCGCCCTCCTCCTCTTCATCTGTCCACGACGGTGGGGGCTCGATTTTCTCGAAATACATGTCGTACGTCGTCTGATCGACCACAGTGCGCCCTCCGCTCAAAGGGGGATTCCCACGCATACAATCAAGAATGTCGTTCTTGGAGATATAGGTCAGTATCTCGTGCTCCTGTTTCGTGTTGCGGCCTTACCCAAGCATCGTCTTCGCATGAGTTGAGACCCCCATCGTGCCGTCTGCTAAACCTCAGTCTGACACCCGGCACAGGCTCAACGGCCAAGTGACAATCATCACCCTGAACAGGGCAAAGCTCTTCGCACATGAGTTGTTTCATCAGTGGCAGCAGCTTGTCATCGAAGGCCAGTCCAGCATCACCGTATTGCTCGTCGCTGATGAAGTCGGATTGAGGAGTGAGTTGGCAGGCTGTATTCTGTCGTCGCAAGAGATGCACTTCTTGGGCTGTCTGTTGTGCTATAGCAGCAGCGCTGAGGAACGCCACGAGCTTTATCGGTCTCATTGGTCTATATGAGAACTGTTTGCAGCCGGTCTTGTTACTCTACACCAACGACCTTAGGCCGAAGTATCTTATACCTCCCAGGTAACATCAGGGCTATGAAATGTAACTCTGGCGCAGTAAAACATAACTGATTACGAATTCTCAGAATAGCGTTGAGGACAGCATTTCATATAGACTGTGAGTTTTGGATTACTATAGCTGGACTTGGCTTTCTATAAACATCTTCGCGATTTCATTCGCTACTACGATTAGTCATGTGTCTAACACTTCTGAAACACGAGAAGCTCCATCAGTCCAGATACGGCGAAGGAAACTCGCACGGTGATACGTTCCCGGCGCGGTGGCCTGATCACTCGCAGCAGCAGAAGGACGGTTTATAGTAGAGCACTAAGTCATGATTACCAGCGCTTGCCCAGCTCCGCCGATCTGTCAAGAAGTGCAAAATGGCAGCTAAACGCGCAAATGGCGCCACGTTCTTTTAGTACCTAAAGTCGGGATCGACGGTTTGTTCTCTTGCTATAGGGCTGGAATCAAAACCCCATACAACAACTCATTCATTATTCACGATGCGCCTACTGCTGTCCATTCTACTGTGTCTCTCGTTCGCCAACCCTTTGTTTGCACAGCCTCAGTCTCAGAACTTTGTGGACGACACGGGGGGCGGCGACACAGCATGGCAGACCGTTCTTACGGATGTCTGGGCAGAAGCGAGAGCATTAGTTGAATTCGCTCTGAATCAACCCCTTAACCACGTTAGCTGGCATTTCGGATTCGGACTTGAAAACCCAGATCGTGAAACTGTACGGCGTAAGTCACAAACCACCCAAGAATTATCGCTCGTTCTCACGGCTCTGCAGTGGTTTTCAGAAACTTGCGCGAGTTCTCTGAGCATCCCCCTGACGATCTTCGACTACACAAGGTAAGAATATCTCGTGATAGCTTGACAGTTGAGCGCTAAAACGAACTCAGCATGGCGATATTCCCAACGTCGTTGCTTGAACTGGGAGTGAAGGGATCCTTTTCACGCCATTATTCTTCGAGGACGCGGTGGGGACCTTCGAAACTACACCACTTGGGGCCGCTATAAACGAAGAACAGTGGGAGAGGATAAGGAACAGCCGCGCGGCTGTCGTTCTGCACGAAGTGTGTGGCCCCACCCTAAAGACACTTCTTATTGAGTGCTAAGAGCATATCAGGCTTTGCACTACGTGACTATGCGTGATCAAACCATCATTCCCTTCGACGGATTTCCAGAAGCATTCCGGAACGCCTATCATGCAGCGGTCGCACGGCGAGGGCGCCGAGCTGGAATTTGGATTCGCGACTTATACCCCGCGGACTTCCGCAACCCAGTAAGTTACAGAGCATCTCTTTGGCGCGGTACAGCCGTATGCGTGCTGTTTTGCGCTCGAGCTTACTGATCGGTTCCATAGGCAGTGGACGCAGAAACCACACTCGTAGAGGACTGGCTCGATCGCCGAGCATACGGATTCCTTGACACTGGAAACCTTGTAATGCGACTCTCTTGGGGACGCTATGCAGCCTTGCTCAACGTGAACAACTACCTTCTTTTTGCTCTCTGTAAGACTATCCCAACGTGCAAAGTCCCTATATAGCAGTTCTTGCGTGGAAATGTGCCTGGAGATTGCACGAACACAAGCAACTAACTAATCTTCTGTTTAGCCGCGTTCATAAATCGCGAGACGAACTGGCCAGGCGACGAGCTGAACCCTTTCCCACTGCCGGAGCACCCAGATGCCTGGACACCAATAGCAACAGACCCTGATGAGTTTGACGTTATTGTCAGCCCGGCGCTGGTGCCAGAGATGCACGCATTCGCTGAGATCTCAGCAACATACGGCTTGAATTCCGGTATAAGCTCGGGCACATTCCCTTTCAAGCGTTCCAAGGCTCGTAGAGAGTTGCAGAAGGGCCAAGACTGTCTCGAGTATGGTCTGAGGGTCGGTAATGGGCTCCGTATGGGTGCAGCTGTCGACTCAGACATAGCATTTGGTATGCAACAGCAGATCAAAGTAGCTTACTAGGCAAAGGCCTAGGGCAGGGGTTGTACAGAGGTGCGACCATCTCAAAGTCCACTTGTAGTTTCACGTAAAGTCTATACTGGCGTGATGAAGATCGAATAACCACGGCGATGTTGAGTAGAGCAGGCGCTCCAGAACTCCAGGTCGCGTCGATCGGCTTCTCATCCCAATGACATGTGCCTGCGACTCCGAGGGATGCACAGGATGAGCGCTTGTCACTGGCTTTCCAGCGGCACTATTCCGAGACGCTGATCGAACAACGTATGCCTCTATAGCACAGTGCAACATTTTTGCAGTATCTGACGAGGAATTGCGGTGGCCACGCATCTTGATGAGCGCCTGCGCGCCTCGACTGTGTTCACCAGTAGGGCGTCGTCCTCTTGCCGCTTGTCTCAATACGTCGCATGCTCCCAGGAGCAGCACAAGCAGCAATGTCTCGTCTGACAGCCTCTCTTCTGCATCACTGAGAGCTGAACGAGCTGCAGATACTGCCTCGATGGTTGCAATGCAAGGCGGTCCTCTATCAAGCCGCAAGCCGAATGCTGCGTATGTGATGTTGATTGCAAGAGCGCCGATGGCCTGATTGAGATACAGCTTCGATTCATTGCGGTAGGAATCATGCTGCTGCGGCCGAAGTAGCACAAGGTAACCATTCGCTTCCTCTTCCGGGCTCAGAGTATCCCTGAGTCTCGTCCAAAAGAATGCCAGACAAACTGCCTCTGGATCCGGAAGCTTGCTGATCTGCACTGGCGCTTCCATATCGCTACTACAGACCGAGTGAGCTCTTGTTGGCGCACCAGAGTCTGGCGTTGATTCATGTCCCGGGAACTGTGCATTGGACCTTTCTTGCCGCCGTACACGCGCCCTTCGCTCGCGATTGGAGTTTTTGGCTGCTTGGACGTTCTGACACTTCCACAAACTCTGGTCGAGCTGTGCGTACCCTGAGCAATGTCGGCCAGTCCTGGTGCAATTATTACAGAATGGCGCCAGACGATCACACTGCTTGCTAGGTCAGCACTGCGCATGTACGCTGCCGAGAGCCAGAGTCAACGTACCGCTAGATGTCGCACACGACAAGTCCCGCATCCTTTGCTTGGACCATTGTAGACCATTGCAGTGCCATGCGGACTCGCATGGGCTCGATGCGAAGCACCTCTTCCACCAAGTCATCCAAAGGTCGTCCTCAATTTAGTTTTGCCCTGCATGACATCAACATCGCCGTGCAAGTGGAAACCAAGCGACCAACCAACGATCACACGCAAGGCAGACCTTTTCAGGACTAGCGCCGTTGCTTGTCGGCTCGCTTCCTACTGGTCCTCAATCATGCCACAACGCGCTACAACATTGTACAACTGTCGCGAAGACGACTGCAATCACGATTGTAGAGTCGCTCGATCTGTAAGAATCATCATGATGCTCGTCCTCCGAACCATGTCGTCTCCAAATAAAGCTGTTCAAGGATTCAAGTCTGCACAGACCTTAAATATATATGCCTTTTAGCATCTTTGCATCCAAGAGCTCTGTACATCAGAATACCCCAGCCTCGATATCTTCTGTATACTATAAAACACAGCCATGTCATCGCCCAACCTCTTCAAAGTCTGCCGCCATGTCTCTCCCGATTGTCCCGTTGAAAGCTCAATCTATGGCTACTACCCAAGTTTGGGTGGCAACGCATTCTTCCTGGCTTGGTTTGCAGCCATGCTGGTTGTCAACACCCTTCTCGGTATCAAATTCAAACGCTGGGCGTATATGACGGCAGTATCCTTGGGTTGCATCTCCGAGGTCATCGGCTACGCCGGCCGGGTCATCCTTCACAAGAATCCGTACAGCAAGGCGGGATTCGACATGCAAATTGTTTGTCTGGTCATTGCCCCTGCCTTCTTTGCAGCGGGCATCTACTTGATGCTCAAGCACTTGACGTTGTTCTTCGGACCATCCGACTCGCCCATCAACCCACGGCTCTACACCTGGATTTTCATCAGCTGCGACGTCGTATCGCTCATACTCCAGGGAGCTGGAGGGGGCATCTCAGCCACAGCAGACTCCTATGCGACGCAACGCAGCGGAAACAACGTCGCTCTTGCCGGCATCGTCTTTCAGGTCTTTACTCTCCTGGTCTTTGCTGGCATGGCGGGACTATACTGTTATCGACGCCAGCAACGGCTGAAAGGGCATTCGAAACATGAGGAAGATGCTGATGCGCCCGAAACGACTCGCAACGTCCAGGTCTATATCTTCAGTCTGATATTTGCGTACCTCTGCATTCTGACGAGGTGTAGTTATCGAATCGCCGAAATGGCAGGTGGCTGGCGCAATCCGATCATGCTGAGTGAGACTTACTTCATGGTGTGTGACGGTGCGATGATCGCTTTGTCAACCGCAACAATGATCTTTTGCCATCCAGGACTGTACTTCGCCTAGTCGTACGTCGGCTGGATCGTTCTCCTGGGGCCGCCTCGCGACTGGTCTTTTCGCGAACGGGGTCTCCGGCTATCGTGCGCGTCGACATTGCGTTGGAATAGATCCGGCACTTAGGGAGAAGACAGTTCCATCAACGGAACCGGGAACTTCCGATAACAATAGTTAGGCACACATACGCCGAATCGTCGCTTCTTCCCAGCCAAATCAGCTCGACCGCTCTTGCGTATTTGCATGTACATTCAAAGCTTTCCCGATCGTTGTGACCAAATCGAAGACGTGACTATTCGAGAAAATCTCAGCCCACAACCGCGCCACTGTATCGAGTAGACATGAGATCTGACGCTTCCATTTCGCTGTATCCTCCAGAGCGAATGACGTGCTGGGCACCGGCGGCTCCTCAGGCAAAGCCCACACTGCTGGGTCGACGAAGAAGCTCAAATCTGCAAATGGGTCTGCCGAAGGACTTCTGTACATATTTCTGCTTGTATCGTTGAATGCGATCCCGGTGTCGTCGAAGGGAGACAGGGCCGAGACTTCGCTGTCACTAAAAGCACCACTTTCAAGCACGATGTCGCGCAGAATCTGCAAGATATTCTTTTCCTGGTACGTCAAAGACGAGGCATCGATTGTGTCGCCGAGAGCCGTGAGCCATTTGCTGATGATCACGGCGCACTCGAGTGTGCACAAGGACTGATTGACGCTCCATAGCATGGTTTGACTCCTGGCAACGAATTTAATTCCTAGACGTACAGGCACGCTTAACGCATGAATAGCCTGGAGAAGGGGAGAGGTGAGTTCGGCAGAACGGACAAGAGATCGATCAGCAGTGAAGACACGGGCGATTGTAGCCTCATCCCGTGTTGCAAGATGCCTGCAAGGCCCTAGGTCCAGGTGGAGTCGAATCCAGGCCATACGCAAGCACGCAATCGAGTTGAAAGAGATCGGGCCCATTGAGCCATCCGCTACGATCGTGGACTCCGGGCAACGTTCCCAGAGGACTTGCCACCTGTGCAAAGCCTTTACCAGGCGCGTGGTCTGACTCGGATCGAGGTGATCCGTCCCAAACGGGTAGCCTTGTCGCAGATAGTAGATGCACTGCAGGATCCCAAAGATCATAGCATAGAGCCCAAGAGGCGACATAGATGCTTCGCCATCTGGTTCGTCCGAGAAGAGCCCTGCAAAAGCTTTCTGGAATGGCAGATGAACAATCTTCGTGGCGTTTCGCGCTTCAAGCCATCGTTCGGCAGTCGGAGCAGCCCATTCACGGGCTGAGCTAGGCGTGTAGCCCTGGACGTCGGCCGAGGATATCGGAGGTACGGTGTTATAGGCGAGACTCTGCAAAGACGTGAAGCAGTAGGCAATGTTTCGGACTCTTCTCCGACGTTCGTGCTCAATCCACGCAGTCCATCGGTCCTGAAGCGGCATGGACTCGTCATCAGTGGGTTGAAGATCGAATACGGCCTCGGTCCTGACGAGACCGGCTAAGAGGCTTTGCAGCATCATGGTCTCGCCCAAGAGGTGCTTTGGTCCCCACGATCCAAAACACATCAATGTAAGCAAAGCCTGCATTGTCTGCCATCGACGAATGTCCTCGGTAAGGCCTCGATTTTCCTGCAAAGCTGGCTGCTCTGGTCCGTTGTTCACGGCGTGCTGGTGATCCAATATCAATGCTTTAGACGCGTGAAAGAACGATGCGCCTGCAACAGGCTCAAAACGAAGCTGTGAGCCAACACTACACATAGCGAAGATCAACTCCAGTGCAGCTTCACTAGGGCGGAAGGTCGCCTTGTGTAGAAATGGCTGATGCTTATAAAAGCTGTTAATACATCTTTCCAGGCAGTGCGACATTGTATGCCTGCTTGGCAGCTGAAATCCCACAGGCAGTACAAACGATTTTTGACTAACCTCGGACTGGATGGCGACATAGTCCTCCGGCGAGATCTTCCAGCAAGGCAGTGAGCTTGATCGATCATGCTGGTCAGATCGGACAGACAGGCTGGTGTCGTTGTGGCGAGACGACGGCAGCGGGGATCCAAGCCTCGAGAACACATTCAACTCTGCACCGTCATGCCTTTCCGAGGGCATCGACATGGAAGTCGCACTGACACTTTGCGCTGCCGCAGGCGATACATGATCGAAGCTAGGTATAGCGTTCGAAGTTTGCAGACCCGCGAAGTCGAGACCGGGGGTATCGATGCTCGTGTAGTCGAACGTAGGCAACGCATCTGCGGGGCCTTCGTTGTGTCCGTTGACTACTGGGATGAGCGTAGCGCCAGCATCTGTGGTCGAAGCAACGTTTGTTGCAGGATTGCCATGCCGAAGCGTTGCCGGAGGCGTGGCAGCGTGTGCAAGCTCATTACTTCGCTCGGATGCGTGCTTCTCGGCTGATGGATATCGGTAGCCGTCGAGGTTCCAAGCGTCGATGCCCAGCGCATTCAAGACGTCTCTGGCGTGATCAGTCGTGCCTGCTCGAGAGTCGGACAGATTATTAAAAGGCGGAGGCCCAATTCCCGAGAACAGCTGCCCCGAATGCCTTTCATCGTCGTTACCACGGCTTCCAGACACGCGCTCATGCGGATGAGATGCACTTTCTCCAGCAGGCTTCTCGTTCTGCCCGTTGTGGTGCAGTTTGCGTCGCTTTGCAGGCTCAATACCATGCACAATCTTCTGATGTCTGGTTAAGAGATCACTGAAGATCATTAGTCGAGGTCTGCGTTAAGAGGTCCTCCACATACTGTCGACTAAAAGCCTGGCCGCACGAGCACGGGTAAGGCGTCTCCTTGGTGTGTCTTCGTTCATGACGTTGTACGTGGTCCACGCGCTTGAAGCGCTTCTCACAAAAGCGACACGGATACTTGGGTAAGTCCTTCTGTTCGGTCTGCTCGACCATGCTTTAGCTATCGTCTATAGGCCGCGCGACGGAGCGCACATCTCATCAACACGGATAGGACGTCGTAAGGGTGTTGCAAGCTCAACAGAATGTGAAGGTCTCGGCACGGAATCTGTGGAGTTGGCAGAAAATGCGGGCAGGGTCTGGGGCTTGGCTAGGACGACTCCCGGCTATCGGCACGGCGACGCCGTTCATCACGGATGGAGCGTTGTGCGTCGCCTGCCACTGCTTTGCTCTTACACCCGTCAGGCATCTGATCACAGAGCATATTACCGAATGCAGCACAAAGAAGCAAGTAATGAACAGATCTATATTTGACCCTCACGCACTCACAAGTGGATCGTTGTCGCCGACAGAAATCTTGTGGCAGAAAGCTAGATTGGAGAAAATTGCTATGACGTCTTTGGACGCGACTCCCTCATTAAACGCGTCAGAACGCGCCTTCCCGCTCTTCGTAATGCGTAGGCTTATTGATCGACAATTTATCATTGCCAACCCAGTCCGCCGTCCAGTCAATCATGCGCGCGAGCGACACTGTCGGGTAGCCGAACAAGCGCTGCGCTGCCAGCGTAGTGTTGTACCACCCGTACTCCGACTCCTCGCCCTCGAAGATGGGAGCTTTGCCGAAGCGCCGCCCAAACTCGTGTGCCGCCATACGCACAGACATATGCTCTGCTCCACCAACGTTCAACGGCGTTGTGGGCGTCGTTGTGTGTGCGAGAGCTCCAAGGATCTGCGCGTTGCTGTCGCCTTGCCAGATGCAGGACGCGTACGCTGTGGCAATCGGGATCGGCTTGCCTTGCTTCACCCAGCCAGCAATGTCATGCAGGACACCATAACGCATGTCGATCGCATAGTTGAGACGAATGATACGTCCAGGTGTGTTGTGCCGCCTTGAGAAGTACCCGAACATCCTCTCGCGCCCAACACAACTCATGGCGTAATCGCCAGCTGGCGCAGGCTGGACACTCTCTTCCCACCCACCGCCAGAAATCGGTGCAAAAGAGTATACGCATAGCGTCGAAAAGACGACGATCTTGGACGACTTGAATCTTTCAGCGACAAGGCTCGGCACATATGTGTTCATGGCCCATGCGAAGCTGGGATCCTCGTCGACACCAAACTTCTTGCCGGCCATGTAGACGATGTTGGCAGCCTCAGGCAGGTTCGTCACCTCTTCCCGGTTCAGCAGATCACACTTGTGTGTCTCCAGGCCCCAGCTCTCAAGACGCTCCTTGAGGCCTGCTTCCGAGAATCTCGCGACTCCGACGATGCGCTTGTTGGGTACCGCTCGTTTCGCCATTCTTGCTATGGTTGGGCCAACTTTGCCGCCAATACCAAGGAACATGATATCGCCGTCAAGTCCTTCGAGTAGAGCCGGAAGCCATACCGGTGGTCTTGACAGCAGCTCTTCTACTGCCTCTTCAGATTCGATCTTGTCGGGCAGATTGTGTGCCTCCAAGTACTTGATCTCGCCCATGACGGTTGGGTGTAGGACTGACGTTCTTCTGCGCAAAGGATCGGGTATATTCCAACAGTCGAGGGAGGCGGCAGAACGTACAAAACAACGACTAGACACAACACTCGCCTTTTGTCTTCCCTTCTCCAGAACAGGATCCACCACCAAGCACAACGCCCACGAGGGCCCCGCACGTCACACGCGACGCAGGAACGCGAGATTTTTGGAGGACCTGTGCGGGCAAGGTGCTTCTCCGACGACCCTGCTGTGGTTGCTTGGCGAATTACCCCAACCGTGTATCGTTCACGCGACGCGAAAGCATTGCACAGCCAGCAAAACATTCGCAGAATCAACAGCCACAATGTCGCCGTCCTGGACTCGCCTGATCCGGTTTATCGCCGAGGAGGATGGTCAGGTGCATTTGGGCGAGGTCGACGCTACTCAATGCCCGGACGTCGGTTTGGCAACCTTCAACAAGGAGCGCGTGGCAGTCAAGCTGATTACAGGCACTGTCTTCGATGGCACAGTGACGTCGACTACTATGCACGTCTCGCAGCTGCTGCCTCCTCTTGAAGTCAGCGACGTCCCGATCATACGCTGCCTGGGACTAAACTACTACGAAGCTGCGAAGGAAGCCAAAGCACCGATCCCAAAAGAGCCTGTGTTGTTCGTGCGGCCACGCACAGCATTGAACGGGCCGCACCCTGCGGCTATCAACATACCGAAGTTCGTACAGGACGGGACAAGCGACTACGAGGCCGAACTAAGCATAGTCTTGTCCAAGACAGGTCGTGATATTTTGGAGGAGGACGCCATGAGCTACGTGCTTGGCTATACCTGCAGCAACGACGTCAGTGCACGGTCGCAACAGTTCAAGAACAGCCAGTGGTCATTCTCGAAAGGTAAGGAGCCCGAGCCGCGCTTGGACTCAGCTAAGACGAACGGCAGGACTTGACGGCTCTTGTCCAATTGGGCCAGTGCTAGTTGCGCCCCCCGAAGTTGCGGATCCTCATCAGCTGCGAATCCGTGCTATACATAATGGTACAGTTGTGCAAGATGCGAACACGGAGTAAGCACTTGCCGGTACGATTAAGGGGGCGAAGCTGACTGTGCGAAGGGATATGATTCATCGAATACCTCAAACGATCGCATTTCTGTCCCAAGGCACCACTCTCGAGCGCGGCACGGTGATTATGACCGGGACAGGGCCGGGTGTAGGATGGTTTCAGGAGCCGAAGATTGCTCTTAAGCACGACGACGACTTCCGGGTCGAGATCGAGGGCATAGGCACTTTAATTAACCGCATCCACTACGAATGAGACAGCTTTGAGACTCAACACACATACATTTCTATCAATTGCGCTCACGCTTGACATGCGCCATCTCCAACCAATATTTTCCGACTTCCTCGCTCTGCCTCAGCACATTACCAATCTTCGCATCTCCGAAACTGACAGCATCCTCTGTCTCATCTGGTGGAAGAGACTGCTCGATAAAGACGAGGTATGTCTGCTTCCCTGGCCCACCGCCATGCACTTTGCTCTCAGATGTGCCCATCTTCGCGATCGCTGCATCTGCCTTGTACATCCGGACTCTAATGACGTGTTCCAGTGATCCGACACTCGAGAGCCACTGATTTGCATACTTCTCCTCCCCTCCGTCTGGCAGGTCGAATCGCATGGAAGTGAGGTAAGGCGCAGCGAATGGAAAGTGTTTCGAGGACATCGCTATCCTGGAGAAGATGTCTCTTGTTGGCTTGCGGAAATGCGTCAAAGCCTCGCCAGTCCACTTCGTCGGCTTATTCAAGGCCGCCATGTAGGCATCGGACGACAAGACTTTGGTGTCGGTTGTGTCGTAATACATCAAGAAGTGATGGCTATTGTCAAGTGCTCGGTATCGGCGGCCTTCAATGAAACCAGGAATAGAGACGCGCTCAGGTACGTGTTCGCAATTGTGCCATTGCTGATATCGTTGCACATACTCGTCGTCGATGTCGGCCCAGAAGGCCATTAGGCCTGTACAACTTTCGGAAGACATCGCAGATTGTGTCAATTATTGAAAGCCCCTGCAGCGCCGTTGACGTGTTCCCGGCTGTTTTTGAATGCGCGTCGGAAGTGTTGTCGAGGTAAACACTAACCAGCCGTTCAGGACTGTTGCGTGCGCTTTCCCCGAACCCTGGAGGAGGTTCCCCATTGTCCAGGGTATCCGCTCCTCCAAAATTCCCTCCAAAAGTATTATGGGGTCCCCACACCCCTCCAGCTCCTCCTCCAAAACCGTCCCAGATTTCCGGATATAATGGTCCAGGCCAGGCCTTTACAAGCATGGATCTGCATCGTCGCTACAAGACTCATCAGTCTCCTTCAACAAGCCATCCATTGTATCATCAGACTGAAGCACAATGTCTCAACTCGATGAAGAGAAGGCACACAGTGCCTACCTCGAGCACGCAGTGCCCGACAGACGTGCAAAAATGGACGTCAAGGGCTATCTCCTATCACGCGTCCCTACCCTGAAGCCAACAGTGGCGAAACCTCCGAACCCTTTCAAGTTGCTGGGACTCTTGAACAAGAAGCACTGGACCTTCTTCGGGGTGGCCATGGCGGCGTGGACATGGGATGCTTTCGTGAGTCGTTAGGGTCTTCCTGCACTGGGGTCTAATCATCTGGCAGGACTTCTTCACCGTGAGCCTTACCACCACCCAGCTTGCGGCCGAGTTCGATGTCACAATCAAAGACATAACATGGGGTCTCACGCTGGTGCTTATGCTTCGATCCATTGGAGCAATCAGTTTCGGTCTTGCATCCGATAGATACGGACGGAAGTGGCCGTTCGTTGTCAACAACATTCTGTTCATCATACTGGAGCTCGCGACTGGCTTCTGCCAGACCTATGATCAGTTCCTTGCATGCCGTGCACTGTTTGGAATTGCCATGGGAGGCATGTATGGCAATGCCGTTGCAACCGCTCTGGAGGACTGTCCATTGGCTGCAAGAGGTCTCATCTCTGGGCTACTCCAGATGGGATACATTGTTGGCTACTTCTTGGCCACAGTCTTCGCTCGTGCCCTTGTCGACACCACATCCCACGGATGGCGACCATACTTCTGGTTCGGTGCCTGTCCGCCTGTGCTGATTATAGCCTGGCGACTGTGCCTCCCAGAGACGGACACCTACATTCATCAGAAGAAAATGGAAAGAGAGAACGAGGGCACTGTCAGCATGCGGTCGTTCATCAAGGAGTCGTCGAAGAACATTAAGACGCACTGGCTGATGTTCGTGTACATGACACTGCTGCTCGCAGGCTTGAACTTCCAAACGCACGGCACGCAAGACCTCTATCCGACCATGCTGCGGAACCAGCTGCAATTCTCGCCCAATGATGTCACTATCACGATGTGCATCTTGAACCTTGGAGGGTTCTGTGGCGGACTGACCGTCGGCTGGCTCAGCAACGTGTTCGGCCGCAGGTTCACGTTGCTTGTAACGTTCGTTATGGCTGGGGCATTGCTGTATCCATACGGCTTTGTCTCCACCAAAGCGGTGGCTGCTGCAGCTTTCTTCGAGCAGTTCTTCATCCAGGGCGCCATGGGTGTCGTGCCCATCCACATGATGGAATTGAGCCCAGGAACTCTGCGTACCTTCGCCGTTGGAACAGCTTACCAGTTGGGCAATCTCATCTCGTCTGCGAGCGTCACTATCGAAGCAGAACTCGGCGAGCAGTATCCTCTGCCACCCACTGCAAAGGGCGTTCAGCGTTACGACTATGGCAAGGTCATGTGTATCTTCACAGCGGCCTGCATTATCTACAACATCGTTATTACCTTCATCGGTCCAGAGAACAGGGGCGCCGACTTCAGTGCCGCGAACCAGGGAGGTATTGTTACGGAGAAGATTGAGGCTTCGCAGAATGTTGGGAGAGACACGTCTGTCGCAGATGATGCGGCAAGTGTTTCAGAGAAGAGGTAAAGCTAGCCACAGGAAGCTGCCGACGAGTACAAATATATCGCTTTATCCGTACCCGGTGTCATCGTTATGCAAAAGTCATGTTCGTGCTTCTTCAAAGCAAATATATTCTGCCTGCATGATAAGTTTCCCAAGGCCGTCTAGGCTTTCATTCCACCTCGACCTCCGCAGGGGGCTTCTTGCTACATAACATTACCACGAATTTTCGCCGTCTCCGCAGCGCCGAGTCTCAAAGCCCGCGGTGACCGCTGCGTATTTGCATATCCAATCAACCAGATCGCAAAGCCATCATGTTTCCGGAAGCGATGCACGAAGGCTAAGCAAATGCATAGCTCTATACAACAGCGATGGCTGAAGCCGTCGGTCACAATTGACAGGAGCACCGCGTTCGTACTCTACACTCCTTGGAAGTCGCCTAAGCTACAGGGGCCAAGCGGGAAGACGTTAACGGGTCTCTCCAAAGGCTCGTTCTGAGAGTCGGGTCCCCCGGGACGACGTTCTCGGAGCCCGGAAGCACGTTGTTCTAGGGGTCAATTGCACCTTCAATCCGCCCATAAAAAGGCTCATGGCAGAGCCTGCCAAGCCCTGAAACTCTCCACTCGATGCAAGAGCGGCACTACCTGCCGACACAGTTGACACTTTCCTTTCACCAGCCACCATCAACAGCGGCGCTCTTCCCGATGATGTCCTCGCGATTGGATCACCCAACGCGTTCTTCGCAGTACTGCGCTCAGCACAGCCAAGCCCAGGCTCGCGGACAGCAGAAGCATCGCAATGCAATCAATGGAGCCGCAAGGCAGCCCGATCTCGCCGTCTCTTCGGGACGGTAGCCTAAGCATGACCTTCTGCAAATTTTACAGATGTTAGGTCGCACAATGTTTGAACGCCGGCACGGCCAATGACACGCAGTGCACCCAATCAAACCTTTATAACGGTGCTCTGTGTGCGAATCCAGTCACCATTGCTCCGACCATTGGCACAGTAGCGACTTTTGATCTCCTGCACTGTACGTACACGATGGGTGTCGACGTGGAACGCGTTCCGGGACAGCAAAGTTGCCAAGAGACCCGTATTCAAGTGCATAGCCCTGCCCCGGTTAGTTGGGACGGCGATGATGACCCCGAACATCCTCAGAATTGGAAAAGATCGAGGAAGTGGGCGGCTATCGCCATAGGTCTGTGGTTACCGAGGAAGCGTGAAGTCAACTAATAGCTAACAGTCTCTGCGTTCACTCTCATGTCACCAGTCGCATCATCAATCATCGCACCCAGCCTTCAAGCTATCGGCCAAGATCTAGACATTGAGAGCGAAAGCGAGAGGTCACTATGTCTATCGATATTCGTGCTTGGATTCGCTTTCGGGCCCCTGGTGCTGGGCCCCCTCTCCGAGATGTATGGCCGTACGATCATATTGCAGGCATCTAATGTCCTCTTCGTCATTTTCAACACGGCTGGCGGCTTCTCTCGAACCAAGACCCAACTCATTGTTTGTCGATTGTTCGGGGGCATTGGTGGCTCTGCACCTCTCGCACTTGGGCCCGCAATCCTCGTTGATCTCTTCGCTCCCGAAGAACGTGGCTTGGCCGCTGGTGTATACTCTTTCATGCCTATTATGGGGCCTGCTATTGGTCCAATCTGCGGAGGCTTCCTCACCGAGTATGGGAGCTGGCGATGGGGATTCTGGGGTGTTTCAATCGCAAACGCGCCGATTCTGTTGCTCGGGGTACTGCTATTGCAAGAGACATATGCACCGACGCTTCTCAAACGCCGAAGAGAACTCCTCGAGAAAGAATGTCCAGGGCTGTCACGTAACACAGAGCAACGCAACTTCACTACGGAGATCACGTCCGCAATGATACGACCGCTCCGTATGATGACTACACAGGTCATAATCATCGTGATGGGAGTATATCAAGCATACGTGTACGGCTTGATGTACATTGTTCTTACCACGTTCCCCACGCTCTGGCGGGAGCAATACCACCAGAAAGTGAGCATCGCTGGCCTTAACTACATCTCACTTGGACTTGGCTATTCGTTGGGCATCTTGGTATGTTAAGGCTCGATCATGTTCTAAGACCCAGCTGATGTGTATTCGGCAGGCTTCCGGAAGACTACAAGATCTCACATACGCTGCCTTGAAACGACGCAATGGCAATATCGGCCTGCCCGAGTTTCGAATCCCTTTGCTATTCCCAGTGTCTGCTGTGGTACTACCACTCGGCTTCTTGCTGTACGGCTGGGCTGCAGAGCGCACATTCCATTGGATCGTGCCCAATATCGGTGCTTTTGTCTTCGCCGCAGGCATCATGACGGGCTTCAATGCTCTCATGACGTACGTCTTGGACAGCTATACAACCTACGCGGCCAGTGCTGCAGCAGCTACAGCCGTACTCAGGAGTATTGCAGCGTTCCTTCTGCCACTTGGGGCAGAAAGCATGTATAAGACACTAGGATGGGGATGGGGAAACACTCTACTTGGGGGCCTTGCGATCGGTGTTGGCTTGCCGGCCGCTGTCTGTGTTTGGATTTGGGGAAGCGAGCTCAGAAGACGGTCGACCTTTGGGCAGGACTAGAAGTACATTGGAATGCGTCCTCTGTTATGAACGCAGCTCGGGCTACCGTCCCGAATGTTGCTGCATGCATGGCATCTGCTGTGTCGAAGTGGAACCCTGCTCCATCCTCGCTCGCCCCAATTGCCGCTGAGGACCACGAGTCATGCAAGATCAACTTCGTTGGCAAAGCCTCGTCCTCAGAAACGCAGAGGTCACGAATCCATCTTGAACATGTATACTCGACGGCGACTACGTTCCCGAATTCATTTTAGCATTCGCGGTTGAAAACAGGATCGCAAAATACGGGACTAGAATCGGCTATATATCGCCCTCCTCTTTTCGCGGCTATCACGCGCCGACCTTAATCTCTGCTATCGACTGAGTGACGCCGTTCGTCTTAGACTCCGAGCCTTTGGGTTCAACACTTTTGGGAGCTACAGGCTCCCTTCGATCAATGGTAATATCTCCATTCTCGTCAGCGTGCTTCTCCTTGAGTGCGCTGTACCGGAACTTCGCGGCAGGATGTCCGTCCGGCACATGACATTGCCCAGGCGTATTGAGCATATTTTCGCGATATGTGCCCCCAGGTACCGTGTAGTCGCTCCACATCAAGCCTCTCGCCTGTAGCACCGGCACAAGAAGTTCGACGAGATCTTCGTAAGACTCCGGGTTGGAAACATCTGCAGGTATTGTCAGTTGAACGTAGCGCAAATTCTCGGGCCACTCACAAGCAATATTGAAGCCATCAATGTCAGCATTGACCAGCCAATCCTCCATGACGTCGGCAACCATCTCAGGAGTTCCAACAGGCATTGGGCCGAATCCACAGAACGCCATCTTCTCACCCAGCATTCTCGGGGTGACAACCTGATCCTTATACCGCTTCAATGTGTTGATGATCGCATGGATTGCGTTATCCGACGTTCCAACAGCCATCACATCGAAAGGCTCGTCTGCTGGATACTTGCTGAGATCCACGTTGATGTATTGGCTCAGCTTGGCAATGCCGCCCTTCCAGTCGGCCAGAGATTTGTACTTCTCATACTTGGCTTGCGCTTCTTCCAAAGTCCTGCCGATGACGGGCGTCATCTGGGGAAAGACCTTAATGTGTTGCGGATCTCGTCCGTTGGCCGCAGCAGCGGCACGCATCTCCTTGACATAAGGAGCGGTATCCGAGGGCTTGCCTCCACCAACGAAGATCGCTTCGGCGTTCTGGGCTGAGAATGCTTTGCCGGCTTTCGACTGTCCAGCTTGGAAGATGACGGGCGTCCGTTGTGGTGATGGGTGCGAGGCACCATATGCAGAGGTCTTGTGGTACTTGCCATTGAAGTTGATCTTGTGAATCCTTGCTGGATCGTATGCAACCTCGGTTTCGCGGTCAAACACAGTCGCACCGTCTTCCCAGGAGCCTTCCCATAGCCTGTCGTACTGTCAGATTCGTCGCTGGCTGACTGATGTGCGAGACGGAGACTCACGAGTAGCACAGGTCCACATATTCGTGCGCCTTCTCATACCTCTTGTCGTGAGGAGTGATGTTATCCATGCCATTAGCCTTTGCTGATGATGTTGAGTAGCTGGTGACGACGTTCCATGCCACTCTGCCATTGGTCGCATGGTCGAGAGTCGAATATGTCCGAGCTAGAACGAAGGGCTGGCCTCATTAGCAGCGTGCTCCAAGATCCTTGCAACGACTCCTCACGTTAATGTATGATGTGCTACCAGTAATGCCGAAGCACACGGACTTCGTCACCGCGGCCATGGCCGAAATGTAGACGATGGGATCCATCTGTGCGCAATTGGAAGCAGACCGAAACTGCTCCAGCATTTGGCCCGGGAATGTGTCATCGACACCGTATACATCGGCGAAGAAGATGCCAGAGATCTTCCCCTTCTCTGCCAGCTTCGCAAGCCATGTGTAATACTCGATGCTCGATTTCTGCGGTTGACTATCTCCGGCATTCCTGGAAAGTCAGAGGGCGCGCGATTTATCGCGATGTCTGGGCACTCACTTCCACATGCCCAGTCCCATGTGAGCGCTGTTGCATGCCATCTCGAAGAAGTTGAGATGCAGCTTCTTGTTGGGAGCCATTTTGGTGGATTTCGCTGGGTCTCTGCTTGAGGTGGGTTGGCTCAAATGCAAGAAATTGATGTCCTATGGCGGATGCTGCTCCAGGACTGCGGGCGGATGGTATTTGTATATCCTGCGCCCGCCAGTCTGATGTCCTCTGTAGACTCTGGCATCCGCAGACATGCCGACGGTCTTGGAAGCCGTGGTAAGAAAGGCGAATCAGAGCGCTACAGAGATGTTGTGGGTTGAACGCGCCGCACAGCGGGAGTCGATGCCGATGGAACGAGCATGATCTGCCACGATGAAGCTTGAAAGACCACCATGACTCGTGTGCGGGCGACCCTTTAGCCAGAGTTCTCCTTATTGGCGCCTGAAATCCCCGCTAGATAAGAAGAACGTTTATCTTTCGAGGACGCGCCCACCCACGACGTTCTTCCCCGAGATACGCCGTATCCCACCACAAGCTGCCACACGGCAATATCTTCCTCTTATTACTCCGCCTGAAGATCGGATGTGCTTGACAATGGGCTCTTCTCGGCAGCAATACCGCTCCAGCAAGCTCTGCAACCATGGAAACCGAAGAGTACCATAGTCCGCGCACGATATCTAGTCTGGATGCGGAGGAGGCAGACACTGTAACTGTCCAGCCTGCAGGGCCGAGTCGAAGATCCAGAGTGTCGTTGGCCTGCCAGAGATGCAAGCATAGGAAACAGAAGGTACGTGGCCGTTCACATCTCCTGGCGACCGTTCAAGCCGTGCTGATGCGTCTGTAGTGCAATGGCGACCAGCTTCCTGCGCCAGATGCCTCAGGCTCAAAGTCGACTGCCACTATGTTATGCCAATTAACCCAAAGCCAGGCCAGGCTCGCTTGTACATCAAGGCTCTCGAAGATCGCGTGGCCGAGCTCGAGAACCTTCTAGCGAAAGATGGAGATCGAGTCGTTTCCAGCGACCACTGGTCGGCGGGCAGGCCACAGCAACCTCTGGATGTCGACGCGGAAGACCTCGAGCCTCTCCTCAATGCTGTCCGAGATCTGTCGTTGGATGTCGCTGGTTCGTATGTCGGAGGTGCATCGACGATCACCCTGGGTCGGGCTCTCGAGACGGCCTTGGCTGGAAAGTCGGACCTGTGCATTCCTCCCAGCTACAAGGAGTCCGAGCATTCTCGCATAGCATCGTATGCGAACAGTCCTGACACTGGCACATTATCCTCCATGACAGCGCAGATCTGCCAAGTTGATGATGAAGCGGCCGACTTGATGCTGGACGCATATTTGAAGCATACGAGCACGAATTTTCCCATCATGTATTCGTTCGATATCCGGAATCTCCACGCACGCCGAGCGGAGCTGCGGGATGTTTACGAACTGAGCATCCTCTGTCTCATCTACGGCCTTGGAGGCCATTTTCTGGAGAAGGTATGCCCTCACGCGTAAAATGCTGGATATGACAAGGACTGACTGATCCAGACTGGAGATGTCACTGTTGCATACAACCCAGAGATGTACTATCGCGTCGCATTGGGCTATCGAGAGACCATACTGCGACTAGGAGATACGCGAGCCATTACATACCTCCTGCTCCTTGGGCAGCATGTGAGTTTTGGAAACCCTTCGCGATAGCCAGCGGCGCTTACATGGGTGCTAGTGTTATCGAATGCCGAAAGATCCCGGAGCTTGGTAAGTGCTGCGTGCAGTTGCATGCACAGAGACCTGATCATTTTACAGGACATTCTTCGGCTTGGCCATGAAGATGTGTGTCGAGCTGGGTCTGCACCGCCATCGTCGTCGATCGACGATATCGCTAAGGTCGGAACTCAACAAAAGAATGTTCTGGTCGTGTTATTGGCACGAACGCGAAATCGCAGTCGCAATGGGCAGGCCGCCATGTATCTCTGACCATGACATCGATGTGGAGGTATGTGACACTGGAGGCAAAGTGTCCAGACTATGCTAAATACAGCAGCTGCCCTTGGAGGTCGACGAAGCTACGCAGGATGTCGACCAGCTGCGTCGCGCTTCCGCGCAAGACAGAACGAAGCCAGCAAACCCTCCTACGACCATGACTACAATCGTCCACCTTGTCAGACTGAAGCGTTTGGAATCTGAGATTCAGCACAAACTCTACCGCGTGGACAAAACCAAGCCCGCCGACGCTATCTACAAGACGACAGACAAGTATCTGGACAAGCTGCAGGCATGGAAAGACGCGATACCAGCCGCCGTACCACAAGTCGGCTATGGGGCTCGGTCCTCGGTACACGGTAATGATTACAGGACCTATGACTCCTACGTATGCCGCAAGTCGTGCGCTCTGGATCACATATGCTAATACGAGTGGTAGATGGCATCATATTACAAAACAGTCCGAATACTGCTCCAGCCTAGACTGTACGAGAAGGCCCTGAACACCAAATACATCGGAATCTGTGCTGAAGCATGCCGTGGACTCTGCGAGACCTATAAGAGGCTACATTATCGGCTACCCATCGCATTCACGTCATTGTCCCTACAATCTGTGTTCTTGGCCGGTGCGTCCCTGGGTTAATTGCCCGTGATTCGATCTGACAGCATCTACAGGCCTCTCGCTGGTGTACTGCATGTGGCGCGACTCGTCGGTCAACATAAGCTACAAGGATGTCTCGGCTCTCAGCGACTGCAGCATCGTGTTGTACGTGATGGCAGACCGTTGGCCAGAGAGCCGAAAGTACCGAGACCTCTTTGAAGCTGTCAAGAACGCCGCTCTCCAGGCTATGGAGGCAGGACTTCACGTTTCGCGAGCTGCGGTCTTGCCTTTGAGCAATGACATGCAGGCAAGCCTGAATGATTTACCTGTTGATGTAAGTCTGGGCAACCCGACGATCGATATGGAGCAAATGATCTGCGATATGACAGGTGAGGACATTCCGTTCTGGAATGACCCCTGTGAGGACCCGAGCCGAAGTCTTATGCCGTCAATGGTACAGGAACAGTGGATGAAAGATGTTGCAGCAACAGATTGGGGAGATCTAAACGGCGCAAGTTGGGGCGCCAGTAATTATATTCCTCAATGACGTACGTCTCGAGGAGCACACATGTAGCCATCAGATCACTATCAGATCACACACCTCGGGCCTGTTGAAGCACCGGTGGCCTTGTGAGCAGACAACGCGAGTCAAGTGGACGAGTAATTGCGTGGCAAGCATCGCACACGAAGACCTCGAGATCGCGGATGGCGGGCGGTTTCCGGTCGTGCGGGCATGGACCCACCCATATCTCACGCTAACCTTATTGCAACAACTGCTTATCAGAGTCGCGTCCCCTTGGCTGAGCTCCATTTCTCTTCACATTCCGCCATCTCAGAGCGTCCGAGATAGCAGAACCCTCCACGTGGGTCTTGGTAGACCCTGGCTCCAGCTATGCCGACTCTATGCACGTACTGTCGGCAACGGCTCCCGCTCGGGACTGTACAACGCGTCCAGACTGTTATCGTGCCAGCGATATTGCGGACGACCAGAGGAAGCTCGTTCCGTCCTCAATGATCTCGAACAGCCACAGCAGCAGATTGAAGCCGCCAGCCCGTGTGTATGTCTTCCAGATATCAGATAACAGCCCTCAACATGGCTGCTAAGACACGGGTCTCGGCTTTCCTCGATCTATAAGAAGCACCACAGCTGCCCTGCCTAGGCGGACTACCAACCTTCTAGAGTGCAAGTACACAACATGTCGAAATACATGAAATGGGCCGAATTGCCCGCCCGCAAGGACATCTACCAAGACCGGGGCACCACGAAATGGGGCAACCACGATCTGTACCCCATCGTGCCAGCCGAGCGCACCTATGGTAGAGGTGCTTACCTGCTGTACTGGGTCACGTGTGCGGCAGGTCTTTCTACATTCGCCATCGGAAGCTCGTACGTTGCTGTCGGCTTGACTGCAGGGCAAGCATGTGGCGCTGTCTTGATTGGAGCAAGTGTATCGAGCATGAACGCCTTGCTCTGTGGTCGTGCTGGAGCAGAGAAGCATCTGGGATATGTGAGTGCCCGATGCGGATGTACCGAACATGGACTGACTGTGCTCAGACGATGATGGCTCGCGTCTCCTTCGGTCTTCGTGGCATGTGGCTTCCTTTGTTTTTCCAGCTAATGAGCAATGTTGTCTTCGTAAGTCACAATGCCCTTGCTGTCGTGCTTTCTCTAACACTGCAAGTTCGGGTTGCAAGCTGTGTACGGTGGACAGGCCATCAGTCTGATGCTCGGCGCAATGAGCTCTTCCTACCGCAATTTACCTAATACCCTCCCTGCGAGGTGAGTGATCCGGAGGAGCAGCCTGCGCTCGACGACTAACGCAGGCTCAGTGCCGGTACTACGACCAAAGACCTCGTGGGCTTCTTCCTCTACATCATTCTGTATCTTCCCGTGGTGATCTGGATCAAGCCACACAAGCTGGAGAAGTTCATGTGGCCCGCCTTTGTCGGCACGATCGCCACTGTCTTCGGTATCATGGGCTGGGCGGTGGCTATGAACGGCGGCCACACGGGGAGCCTGGTGACGCCCGCGATCAAAATCTCGACCTCTGCACGGACATTCCGATTCTTCCAATGTATAAGCAGCGTGTAAGTCTTCAATCCTTCGATTTTTAATTGTACTGACTCGTTGTGCAGCTGCGGCACCTATGGCGGAGCGGCGGATCGATTCTCTGACTGGACACGCTTCTCAAAGAAGAAGAACTCGTACATTATTGGCTCTGCTACGGCTATGCCTGTCTGCATCACACTCTGCGCAATCCTGGGTGTTCTCACTGCCAGCGCTACCAATGCCACGTACGGGAAGCCCATGTGGCAGCCACTTGTCATTCTCAGCTTCGCCCAGCAGGAGCATTACACTGCAGGCGGCCGAGCCCTCACCTTCTTCGCTGGCCTGTCGATCTGGTCCCACCAGGTCTTCGTGAATGTCACACAGAATAATGTCGGTGCCGGTATGGATCTTGCAGGCATCTTTCCACGCTACATCTCCACTCAGCGAGGCGCTATTCTGCTCACGATCGCTGGCATCATTGTGCAGCCGTGGAGGTTCTTCACTCAAGCTACGGTCTTCATCTCTGTCATCTCCAGCTTTGCGGGTACGTTTCCACACTTCTTTCGTCAGCCCCAGCTAATGGAACTTCAGTTTTCGCATCTGTATGCACGGCTATTCTCATCCTGGACTACTGGGTCATTCGCAAGCGTGCATGGAAGGTTCCAGATCTCTTCCAAGGCGGACCAGACTACATCTACTGGTACACACATGGCATCAACTTCCGTGCCTGGTTCGTCTACATTGTTTCTGTCGTTCCCTCTCTGCGTAAGTGAAATCCTACCCAGCAGGAATATTGTGCTGACTAGCAACCCACAGCTGGGCTCGTGATGGCCATCATGGGAAAGACTTCTGGCGCTGCGGTTCGCATTTACCAGATCACCTATATCGTGGGCTTCTTTCTTGGATGTATCTTGCATCTGACAGTCAACAAGCTGTTCCCGCCTTCTGGTTTGGGCATTGCTGAGCCCTTCGATGATCGTGAGACGTCTGAGGGGACAGTCATCGAGGGCGTCGCGTCAGGAAGTGAGTCTGGAAGCACAACGCCAAAGCAGGCTGTTGCGACAGAGTCGAAGGCCTTGCCCGAGGTTGCCGCCTAGGCACGGGTCATGCCCGATACAGATTGGTTGTACGCGATCTAGCCTGGGCCAATTCGAAGGCAGTGCCGCCAGTGGAGATTCTCATCGACCAACTCTTCTCTTACTGTATCCTCCTCAGCGCTGTGTTACATAGTCAATACAAGAATTTGTGTTCGGTTGCACACCTTGTTCTTCGATTCGCGTTCCACTTCCGCCGTAGTGCTTCTTGTCAGTCGTACAACAGCAAGCATCACACTCGCGAGAACAAGGCTTCGTCCATCACACTCGCGAGAACAAGGCTTCATCCATCATACTCACAAGAACAAGGCTTCTAAAGTTCGTCCATCGCGAACAGCAAAGCGCACACATTTTGTCAGCATCAGGATCAGCAGCGTCGAAGCCAGCGACTCGACAAATCGTCAACAAGGAAGAATTGGAAGTGATTTATGGCTTGAACTTTATGCGTTGATTTATCTCAGGACATCCGTACTACTACCTTCCTGCCGTTCCTATTCCCGGCCTTAATCCTTGCAAGTCCTTCTTCTACTACCGCCAGCCCGCCCTCCATGACATCCAGCTCAGGAGTCTTCACGGCTCCCGCCTCGATCAAGGAATTTAGTCTTTCAGCGTAGAAGGCGTTGTCTTCGTCCAGAACGAATCTTTTCATCTCCACAGTCTCTATCCGGACGTTCCTTGCAATAGCCATATCGTTCTTCATCATTGCCAGGGGTGCAAAGAGGACCGGTCTTTGTGTCGAGACAGCTCTTAAGCAGTAGCTTGCTGTCTCTGCTCCGACAAGGTCGATCGCACAAGTGATGTTGTCTGCTGCAATGGCTTGGACTTCCTCAAGGAGCATCTCGGGGGATTTCCCATCGCGTGTGATAACGTGAGTCGCGCCAAGTGACGTACATAATGACTTCGACGTTTCTGAAGCGACACAAATTGTCTTCAAGCCACTCAGACGAGCTATCTGCGTGGCGAACTGGCCGGTCATGGTGGCACCGCCCCAGATCAGCAGATACTCGTCTGATCTTGATGGCGTAGCTTGTGCCGGCGGTGACGATCCCGCCGTACACGAAACAGATGGCATGGTAACCTCCAGCCACTTCCACAGCGTCATGGCAGCCGTCAACCCTGCGACTCCCAATGTAGAAGCCTGGTCGAAGTTGAGATTGGCTGGCATTGGGAGCACGGTATGTTCCGGAACTGTGACAAATTGCTGAAAACAGCCCGCTCGTCTATCGCGATAGTAGGTGCCTAGTGTTTGGTCAGTATGAGAACCTTTCGAGTAAGTAATTGACGTACTTGTCCAGACTTGGTCACCGACTTTGACATTCGTGACCTCGCTACCAGTATGATCCACAACGCCCGCACATTCACGGCCGGTGATCCAAGGAAAGCTCGGTAGACAGAAGTTGTAGTCGACTGACATCCAGTCAATCGGATTGAGTCCCACAGCCATTGGCCGTATAATGACTTCTCGTTCATTTGCTAATGTTGGGTATGCGCAGTCGTCGACGAGCTTATACTGTCGTTCGGCGACCACTAATAGAGATTGGTTGAGGCTCGATCCCTTCTCCACCGACACTGTTGCCAGCGTATCGTCACTCACCGTCCGCTCAACCACAGCAGGCTCTTTCTGCGGGCTAAAATCATGACGCTTTTTTCCCGCAACAGATTCTCGACTCGTCCTGGCAGACTGCTGTAACGTTGTGCTGATCGAATGTGATGACTCAACGGGCTCCTTGTGGTCCGTACCGAATCTATGGCTGCTGTGCTCACCATCGAGGACCTCTGGCTTCAGTCTCCGACGAAAGCACACAAGGCTGCTTAACCACTTAGTTGATGATGAAACCATGGCGAATTTAGCTTATAATAGATCTGTAGGTCTGGAAACTATCTGCAATGAGACTGAAAGGTCTGCGGATAGGCACTGTCGCTGGTGCTTTCATATAGTCTGGCCTGCGCTTGCAGCCATCATCACCTGCGAAAACAGTAGGCGTTTGTCGGATGCCGCGATGACTGGAGCACGCAAGATCTGTCCCGCTTCCATCGAAGGCCGCGGCCAGGAACGCGAGTCATCGGAAGAGCCATTGTTGACGAGACTCGAGCCGCTTGTCGCACTAGTCACGGCAGTAGAAGAACCTGATCAGCCTGGACGTTCGATGCATGTCGCCGTAATTGCGGCAGAAGACACCGCGGCGGCAAGCGCTCCCGACCTTGACCTTATCTACAGCCCTGGGCATGCCCACCTTCACGGGCCACCCCAGCCACGCCAATGCGGAGGAAGTCCCAGCATTTTTCGCCTAGGCCCACGCGGGCGGACATGCAATCGTGGCGCCCGGAGAAATTATTCAGGAATGTGTCGTAAGCTTTTTCGCCCACCCATACACACGGTTAAGCATCCATGGATGCCGTCGCAGCAATGTCTCGTGATCAGCAGCACCACAATGGTTTCACGTGCACAGCGAATCACCACCAAATGATGAGGTTCGTTGAAGACGTCGAGGCTAAGGTGTTACAAGGTTGCCCGCCTCCTTGCTATCGAAGTATACGATACGTATATTACACCTTTACTTCCTGCATGGATATCGTTGTGCTCGCGATGTCCGATCTCTTGCCTGTCACTACCTCTGCTTCCACCGCCCCTTCAGGTGTGGCTTGGTCGGTGACTACTCGACTGGGCGAAGCATCCCATCGCATCTTCCCTCCGGGGTGTTCCCGGGGCAGCAGAGCCTCGCCTGGCTTACTGTGTAGGTTCTCTCTTGCCGTACCGCCAGGCGCCTTGTAGTCAGTCCAGTAGATGCCACGTCTCTGGAGCTCGGGTATCAGTAGATCAACAACATCCTCGAAGCTCCCTGGATTTGACACGTCTGCACTTGTCAGCAACAACGCTGGATTTCACGAGCCACACTTACAGTTGACGTTGAAGCCATCCAGGTCTCCTTCTCGCCACCACTTCTCAAAGAAGTCTGCGACCATCTCAGGCGTTCCCACAGGCCGTGGACCTGAGCCACCCAGCGCAAACATTTCCGCGACAACTCGAGGTGTGAAGACCTTCTCTTCTGATATAAGTTTGATGTTATCAACGACACCTTGTATGCTGTTGTCGTAATGCGTGCCATCGAAGTTGAACTCCTCGTCTACCGCGAAGCCACTGAGGTCCACGTTGGTGAAGCCGCAGAAACGAGCCAGACCTCCGTTGACACTGATACGTTTCCTCGCTACCTCTAGCTTGGCCTCAGCTTCCTCTACTGTGCGTCCTATGATCGGCATGATGCCTAGGAAGAACTTGATGGATGACGGGTCCCTGCCTTCTTCGACTGCTTTGGCACGAACAGCAGAAGTGTATTTCTTTGCCGACGCGATTGTCGGGTTCGCGCAGAAGATCGCCTCAGCGTGCTTTCCTCCAAATTCTATGCCAGCTTTCGAGGATCCTGCTTGGAACAACAGCGGTGTTCGTTGGGGCGATGGGTGTGTTTGGTGGAAGGCATTCATTTTGTGGTATTTGCCTCATAATTGATCTTGTGGATTTTGCGGGGGTCGTACGCCATTTCTGGCTCCTCTTGGAAAAGCTGTGCGCCGTCCTCCCAGGACTTCTCCCACAACTGATACACGATGTCCATATATTCCTCAGCGGCAGCGTATCTCTCATCGTGGGGTACCACTTCGTCCCGACCGAAGGCCTGTGCTGCAGAAGTACTGTGACTCGTAACGATATTCCATCCCACACGGCCGTTGGTCAGATGATCAAGAGACGAGAAGGTTCTAGCCAACGCGTATGGGGCAATGTACGATGTGCTGGCCGTGATTCCGAATGAAACAGTCTTCGTCACTGCTCCCATCGCCGATACAATTGTGAGGGGATCCAGCTTCCCAATGTGAGAGCCACCTTTGTACGAAGCGTCTGCAGAGCCTCCATACGTCTGGTGTCCGGCATAACTGTCGGCAATGAAGATTGAAGTAATCTTTCCCCTCTCTGCGAGTTGTGCAAGCCATAGCCAATATTCGAGTCTGTCTTTGGTTCGTGAATTGTCGGCTGGATCCTTCCACTGCCCGATTGCTGTATGACTTCCGGTGCAAGCTGCATCGAAGAAATTCAGCTGCATCATACTTTTCGCGTTGCCTGCCATTGCGACGTGATGGTAATCCAGTATTGTTACGCGGCGCAACCACCAAGACACGTGCAATGCCGTTCATTGTATATTCCAGGGTCTTGGGGAGGTGAAAGATACGGGCGGGAGAGGTTCGCCGGGGTGCGGCAGTCATAGCCGATCGGGCCTTTATCTCCAATTTTCCACGGCTTGATTGCGCCATCAACGCGCTAAGCTCCAGCCAGCATCGGAACAATGTTGGACCTGAAGGCCATGCCGGGACGTCTGATCTCAGGCTGCGCCTCAGAAATTCCGACAACTTTCTATAACATCGTATACTGTACCATGTGAGCCAGGCAAGACGCAGCGGTTTCTAACACCACGGTAAGATAGCATCGTTTCGGGGTGCATGGCAGGCGTCACAGGCATGGTTTCCGCGGAAGGAGGAATTGCAGCGAATGGCGGAGTGGCCCGAGTGAAGGGGCCACAGTCGAAATTGTTCACGCCACTGAAGATATCCAATGGCGCCATCGAGCTCAAACACCGCGTAGTGATGGCGCCGATGACTCGCAATCGCGGCGTGCCTCTGTGGCCTGACAGCACAGAAGAGCGGCAGAATCGAGTATGGTTGCCAGACGAGCTGATGGCAGAATATTACGCGCAGCGCGCCAGTCAAGGAGGTCTCTTGATCACAGAAAGCATACTGCCAAGCGCGGAGTCTGGGGCCATGCCTGGAGTCCCTGGTATGTGGCTTACCGAGCACTTGGAGAGCTGGAAGTTGGTACGTGCTGCATTTTGTGGACAGGTTCCAAGCTGACATGTCCAGGTCACAGAGCTGTCCACGCTCGTGGAGCGTTCATATACGCCCAACTTACGCATCACGGACGTGCTTGCATCCCGCAGTACGCTGGACACAGTCCTGTCTCGGCGTCGGCGACGCCATTTTCGACGAACGAGAAGTATCCGTATCCGCCTCCATTCACACCCACAGACATATCGTATATGGACTCTTTGGTTGCATATAGGGACCACCCACCGGTTGCGCTCGACGTGGAGGGCATCCAAAGGACAGTTGACGACTATGTTCGCGCCGCAGAGATGGCCATGGCTGCTGGCTTCGACGGAGTTGAGATCCACGCTGGAAATGGTTATCTTGTGGACCAATTCTTGAACTCCAATGTCAACACACGAAGCGACTCATACGGTGGTAGTCCCGAGAAGCGGTGCAAGTTCGCTTTGGACCTGATAGAGAGCATAGGCGAGGCTATCGGCGTGAGGAACGTTGCGATCCGACTGTCGCCCTTCGGCGTCTACAACGATATGGGCGACGGCCATCGATTCGAGACCTGGAGTTGTCTTTTGCAACAGATCCAGCTAAGGTATCCAGATCTCAGCTATGTGCATTTCGTCGAGCCGCGGGAGGACGATTTGAACAAGATCGGCGACGCTTGGCCTCGAGACCAGGCCATGGACCTGAGCTTTGCCCGGGACATCTTGCACCAAG
The DNA here is from genome assembly GCF_001299255.1 of Cyphellophora attinorum. Taxonomy (NCBI): domain Eukaryota; kingdom Fungi; phylum Ascomycota; class Eurotiomycetes; order Chaetothyriales; family Cyphellophoraceae; genus Cyphellophora; species Cyphellophora attinorum. The sequence continues at coordinate 35,748 of NW_017253286.1, forward strand.
TCCCGATAATCAGTGCAGGAGGCTGGAATGATGAAACTTGTTGGGACATTGTAGAATCCGAAAGGACTATCGATGCGTGTGCGTTCGCGAGATGGTTTGTCAGCAATCCTGATCTCGTCGACAGGCTGAGATCGGGAACGCTCTTGACGACGTACAATCGCAAGACATTTTACGGCCCATCCAAGCGCCGGGAGATTGGCTATACGGACTATCCGAGCTGCACTCAGACCAGCTGATTCCAAGGCGCAAGATTGGGAGCCCGGGCGTTCGGTTGATACGATAGACGATGACCCGCGCAGATGTGGAGCCCAGTTGCCGACAAAGACGTCTGGAGAGTAACAATCACAGCGTGAGAAGTTTTCGTCCGTGTGCAGGAGCCGACAAGGTTGATTGGCAGCGGAGATGCTGCCTTAATCAAATTCAGCGATACCTTGCTCGAGTCGCTCCCAAGCCGGCGCGAGCTTCCATCGCCTCCCTTTCGCTGCATTCGTAGTGAATTGTACTTTGCATGGGTCCTCCGTCCAGTTGTTTTATGGAACAAGTTTGGCTCAACCCCATCTTCGAAGATGTCCGGAGCCGCGCCGGAGGCGCAGTTCGAGCGCAAGAGCCATCTGCGGCATTGTACCTAGGATGCAGTCGCTCGGGACAACACGTCGGAGCATGCTGATGGTACGTAACGATTGTTTTCTCCGTTGTACCGGTCCAGCTGAGCTTTCGTGGCCTGTCCAGATTGGCTGTGCTCGCCATGTCGACTTCTAATTTAAGATCCTCCATGCCGACTGGCTGTATGCTTTGAACGCCGCAAATATTGTCGATGAGGTGAGCCGCAGTTCTGACTTGAGTGTCGCTTGACGTGTAGCGCATCAGATGAACAAACTCGAGTACTGCACCATAGTTGCATATATCGCTACAATGGTGCTTTCGTATTGCGGTCTCAATGGCATACTGCGCAGCCACAAATCCGATGAGTCCTTCTTCCGGGAACGAACGATCGATATCATCCAGAAGTCCCGGCGGCGCGTGCTCTGAGATGTGGTTGAGCAGATACAGCATGAATAAATCCCCAAACTTGAAGCATATCTTGCAGCGTCGAACAACAGATGGCCAGTACTGTCCATGCGGGAGTCTCAGTCGATCAAGAGCAGCCTTGAGTTCGCTGTGGGTGCGGAACAAAGGAAATGAAGGTCTGCTCATCTCAGACATGATGATTATGGCCGATGAAGGGTGAATAGACGATGAGTGAAGACGTTGCATGCCTCCATTGCTGCTGAACCATGTCCTTAGCCCGGCTTGGTGAGACCGCATGGCTGTCAGATCTCCGATGATGTTTTCCGCAACGGTCAATATTGCTAAGTCAATCGGCGTACTCGTGTCAGCAAATGAATCTGGTTTCTTAACGAGATGCAACATCTTCCTTAACAGTCCGCTGCGACGTCTCTCGATCTGCACCTGGTCCATTCCGCTCCACAAGTCGATGAATAGCATGATTCCATGAATTCCGATGTTTGCCGTACACAGGACAGGCAGGAAGCTGTTCTGGATGTGGCAGTAGAGCCTGTCAGAGGCCGAATGCTGTGAGCTATGTATCGATAGAACAACAGGGCTGTCAGTAGTGGTCGCAAGCGGTGGCGTGAATCTTCTCACAGAACTGCAGCTGCCGCTGATCATCAGGCGACAAGTTATCAGCCAGCCCAATGAAGGGATCCAGCGATCCAGTGATAGAACGTGGCCATGGCAACACGGCATCAACGACAGCCGAGCGTCTTGCTGCTCGCTTGGTAGCGCCATACTGCCGAGCTCTGCGCGCGTCGCAGGCGTGTCTCTTCGGTTGACGCTGGTACGCAACGCTCGCGGCATGTGCTCGGGCTTCGGATTGCAGCAGCTTGACCTCTCTTGCAGTAGCGCCATGGTCCTGCGGCGGTAGAAAATAGAGCGATACCATTCTTGCTGATCGAACCCTGACCCAGATCGCCCAGGTCTCCGATCGAGACAGAGAATACTCCGCAGGTATTGCAGGTGGTCAACTGTTCGCTTTATGTCAAGGGCATTGCGCGAAGACGAGAGGCTGCGTGCTCTGTGCGCAATGCGTTTGCGATCCCTGCATGCTGAAGTGCGCTGAACTCCAAGGCTGTGGTCATGGTGTATGTGTCTGTTATGTTTGCCACGCGCTTTCATCGCTGGGCACACAATGATTAGTCAGGCCTTCCGAAGTTGTTCCTGCTGGGCAATTGCGGGGTCTTTGGGCATCAGACCTCGATTGGATGTTAAGCGAGGGCTCCGGCTGCCTGTTCCACGACCGCCGCATCGATCACGCTGCTGGTGGGGTTCGTTTTGTTTGATGTCCGGTTGCACACATATCGATAATCCGAGCCTCTACGACTGACCTTGACCATAATCATACGCCATAGAGAACCCATCGAGTGTCGAGCTGTTGAACCCAAAGAGCATATCGTCCAGTGGGACATCCGTTGGGATCGTCCAAGACGCACTGAAGGCATCTCCAACCTGCTGTTCGGATCTGTGCCCATTGTGTCCGACGCTGTCGTCTCCAAGATAACTTTGATGCTGCAGCAAACCCGATCCATCCATACCGTTAGGCACTGCATACTGCAGAGTGCCAGGATGCTGAGGGTCCTGCTGTCGCGCGAAACTCTGGATGATTCCATCCACATCCATGTTCGGCGAGAAGCCCTGCTGCCAATCGACATCCGACACGAAGTAATTGTTCTCTTCTGGTGGCTTGGTCTGCTCCTGGTCCTGCGGGTGTGGGTACTGATAGGCTGGCGTTTGTGCAGAGTTGATCTGTGCCGTGGCGGCATCGCTGCCGTTGCGGCTGAGAGCAAGGGCACCGCCTGTGTCTGGTAGCTCAATCTTCAGCTTCTTCGCTAGCCCTTCAACGATATTCTGTGCCCTCCGCGCCGCCCAGTTGCTTTCCTGGTTGACGCGGAAGACCTCCAAGCAGGTCGCAAGAGACTTGTGTGCATCAGAACTCTTTTGCCGCTTGGCGGCGATGCGAACGTGGATTGTGGCTGAGACATAGGTGGCGTAAGAGATGAGGTACGGAGCCCGGCGAACACTGTAAGCTTCGTGATAGAGTCGCAAGATGTGAACAATGGCAGTCGCAGCTTTGACACATACAAGCAACGAGTTGACTGTGATAGACCGCGCATTGCTGTGTAGGTGACCATCGGAAACGAAGGGCCGATGAAGAAGAATGAGGATCACATTGTACATCGCCCTATCACATGTCAGTCGCGACATGTTGCGGAAGGGACTGGACTCACATCAAAGAAAGGACGTGAGGAGGTGGAATTACTGCAGGAATCTCGGCTGGTGCGATCTTGAGGTGATGAGGCAGCTGGTCATACCATGAGGCTAGCCGCGCGTCGAGAGTCTTCTGTAGCTTTGAGAGCTCTTCTGGAGTCTTATCAAACGATGCTTCGGCGTAGATGTCGTTCAGTATGCTGTTCATTATAACCGACAGCTGACACAGCCCCGTGAATGTGCTAACGCTGTACGCGGGACAGCCGGCGTATGTCTGCATCGCATGCGGCTCGTAGGCGAATGGCTTCCAGTCTTCATACTCTTCATAGGTATCAAGAAAAGATATCGGAACTCGGGAGTCGCTCTGCTGCAGGGAAACGGGTCGCCCTTGGTACAAACTCTGCATCTTGTCCACCACTGTTTTGTAAGCACATCGAGCCCATAAACACCCAGAGCTCCGGAGTCCACTCACCAAACGCACCCCAGAAAACCCTGCGCCGAACCTCGAGATCCTCATCAGAAGGACGCTTGTAGTCCTGAAGCGCCAGCGTGTCCGCATGCATACCAAGATCAATGAGCATTCGAAATGCGATGCCAGCGTACAGCCATGCAGCACTGCGCTCATCTCCTAGAGCGAACAATGATTGCGCCATCATCAGCAGTGCTTGAATAGTGGTGATGTTGCTTGAGTCCAAAGCACTTCCGAGCAGCTCTTTGACTCTCATTCGGTACCGGTACCCAGCCGTTCTCACATCGTCAGGGTCTCTGCGGACCTCGAGCCGTGGACTGAACTTGGAGGCGCTAAAGTATATTGCGTTCAACAGCAAAGCCGAGAAGTATGGTCCGCCACACGCCATATCCCGCATGAAGACCGGCCTGTAAGTGATGAGATACGAGTGGTGCTGACGGTTCCAGTGTAGGTCCAGCAAATGCATGCCTAGTTCGGGATCGACGCCATCGAAGTCGAGTTTGCCTTGATGATAGTTCACCCGCTCCATTTGCTTCTGCTGGGCGGCTTCCGCAATCAGCCCTTTCTGGATCCAGTCAGCGGGCGTGGAGGCTCGGGGCAGCCACGCGGCTCCGGGCCATTGTTGTCCTCAAACAGGGCGCTGGTACGGCCATGGTAGCTGGAGACGCCTTCCGCAGAGTGAATGAGTCGGGAAACCGACCTCTGCGGACTGTCTGTCAGGGCGACAATGTTCTGACCAGTGTTGCCATCGTCGCCGCCGTCATCGTTGTGGACTGAAGAAGCAGGAAGTGGGCCCGAAGTCGAGTCCTTCTGAGATCGTGGCCTGCGAGATGGGCGTATCTTGCTCGTCTGCCGTTCTGCCTCATCAATGGGCTCGAACACGCAAGTCTTGCCGTACGTTCTACAGCTCGAGCACACCGGCCTCTCGTTGTTGCATTTGATCTTGCGACCACGGCAAAACGTGCAAGCTTCCGAGACGCGTTTGCGTGGTGCGCCAGAAGTTGTGGTTGTCTTGGGCGAGATCTCTGAGCCCGGCGTCATATCCCCGGATATGTGAACGCGCAAGCGGTCGTCCGACGGATGAAGTTTTCATCGGGTACGAAGAGAAAGTGAGCAGTGACGCCTACGCGCTTTGGGATTCAGCACTCTTCACCCGCCCATAGCTTCCCCGCATCGCGTCTGTTCGATGGTGGAATTCCGGAAGCTCTACCCGACATTTCTCTGCCCAGCAAACATCATCACTGCAAGAATTCAAGTCATCACGTGTAGAGTCTTCTTCTCTTCTAGGATCACAAAGCATCTCATGAAAGGTAGCCAGAATCAAGAAATGGGTGAGCAAAGCTGGTCTGGAGCAGCGAAGAGCGTGAAGCCTAGCAGAAGGCTGACATTCAGCCTTGGAGAAGATTAAGGATGCTTGGCTCGTTTCAGTACAAGCTGGGTATCATTCTATTCTTCTATAAATTCACCATCACTTGTCCATCAAAGATTTTCCTTGCTGTTCTTGAGACGCTGCAGCTCTCGATCCTGACCTCGTTCTCGTCACGCTGGAGCTTCACCACGACTTTGATCTGTCCGCTGGGATGCTGTAGCCAGATTGTCTCACCGTTGGCCTGCTCTTTACGAGAGCTCGTCAGCGTAGATGTCTCATCGTCGGAACCTTCGGAGTCGGGCGGTGTCATCAAGGCCCTGACCCGTTGAGTAGCCTGACGTGCGGCGTATGGCACTGTGCCGGGTATACATGACGCAGCACCAAGCAAACGGCGCCTGTCAACTGCAGACTTGGATGCGCCTTGCCCATGCTCATGGCTGCTACCCTGACATCGCTTGACTGCTTGCCTGGCATCGGAGCTTCGCCAGGTGATACGAAGGCAATCTTTGGCGTTCCTCTAGTGGCTGCAGCGTGAGCAGTATCGGTTGCCAGGCCCATCTGAACCGCGCCAGCACGTCGGATATCCTCGACCAAATCGAGATATATCGACGAGTCCGCCTCCAAACCCAACGGCAGAGATGTTGAGTCGACTATGATGAATGGGTTCGCTGCATCCACAAGACTGGCCTGGACCTCGAAGGGCGCGACACCATTCCTGGGTTCTGTGATGTGTATCGAGCTCGTCCGCTCTCCTGCTGGGAATAGCTTGCCTGTCATGCTGCCTTCAGGACTCATGAACGCAACCTTGACTTCACTTCCCGGTGCCTTCACGCCAGGACAGACATAATCGCCGTCTTCGCAGTATTGACCCTCTCATCAACTTCGACTGTTTCGACTATCCGCTTTCCGGTATTTGTGTTCAGGATCGACACATCAACATGTGTAGCCCCCGGCTCCGCTCGCACCAAGCCCTCTTCCACTGCGAAGGGTCCGACGCCGCTTGCCATGTTGCCGCAATTACCACTGAAGTCAAGTGTTTCCTTGCCGATGGCTACTTGAATGAAGGTGTATTCGACGTCTATTCCTTGCTGCTCAGAAGGCTTGATGACTGCGACTTTGGACGTGGTTGACGTTGCTCCTCCAACGCCATCAAGCTGTCTCACATCGCCATTCTTCGAGCCCATGGCCGCCAAGATCCATGGTTTCCAGTCATCGCTTGACTGCGGAAGGTACTTCTGGTGGATGAATAAGCCTCTTGATGTGCCAGCTCTCATCAAGGACGCTGGAAGACATTTTCGCCGTCTCAGGCGTCTGCTCTGGTCCTGTTGCACCGCTTGCATGATGGGCGTGGCTGTTGTTCGTGGAGGCCACTCAAGTGGTATGCCAAGCGGGAGGGGTGTAGCAGCTATCTTGCTGGCCAGCTGCGGAAGTCTTGGTATGTTGTGGAATGCTGAGTGTACGACGCTTGCCATACAGAAATGATTGACTTGGTCTATCGTCTAGGTGTCGATGGGTATTGCGAAGCATGGTTTCGCCTGCGTTGACAGCCATGTTATACGTCTGCACTTCGAGCGACCCCGAGAAATCCCTCATCATCGCCCGCGCCCCTATGATATTCCCCACAAGCTCCATCGCGAAGTACTGTTCGCATTCTGCGCAATTCGAGCCGCAACATGGTGGAGGAGAAACGACGGATAGCGCTTTATCCGCTGGCTCATACGGGTACGCTGTACCCGCCGGGTATGCTAATCCCGTGGCCAGAGTGGAGACTTTGAAAAGATCTGGGCCCATCCGCCCGTCCGTACCCGTCTTTCGGCACCTGGTCCGTCCTACACCGTGCCTGCACCGATGGCCGCCTGCGGGTACGAGCAAGGCATAACGGGTCGCATCTGTGTGGGGAAATTAGCATCAGCAGCACATCTGGTCCGGCGACTCAGATCTTCCTGCTGTTTACAGCCGTGTCGCGTCCCGTCGCGTTGGACCACGCCCATGCAAATTCGCGCGGCGAGGCCATCGTCCGAGTCTCCCCTACCGAGATCATTTCCTGTCGTTGTTGAAATATGGCACCGGGCGGCCAAGAACTCAAGTTCATGACTTTGCTTTGATCACACGTACCTCAAGTCGACTCATGCAAACTTCGCGAAACACAACGTCCGTATCAATACATACAATTGATCTCGCAATTCCGATAGACATGGCGACAGCTGGGGTGGGACTACATCCAGTACCAGAACCGGTCCAAGCATCCGCTACCGCACCAGCTCCTAAAACGAAGAGGCAGGTCTCGTCGATACTGTCGCTATTCGCCGGCGCAGCAGGAGGAGCAACAGAAGCAGCAGTCACATATCCTTTCGAATTCTCGAAGACGAGAGCCCAGCTACCAGAGTTTCAAGGCGGCCCAAAGCCAGGAGTACTCACAGTCCTTTCCAAAGTTGCCAGAGAAGATGGAGTGCGAGCCATCTACACAGGATGCTCAACACTCGTCGTCGGCACAGCGTTCAAAGCCGGCGTCCGATTCCTCACATACGATTCCATCAAGAACATGCTCGCAGATGAGAATGGGAAGCTCTCATTTGGCAGGGGAATCTTAGCTGGTATGGGCGCCGGCAGTGTTGAAGCAGTCGTCGCAGTAGCACCGACGGAACGAATTAAAACAGCTCTTATCGACGACGCTCGAGGACAACGGAGATTCCGAGGCGGTCTCCATGCCGCGAGGGTCCTTGTCAGCGAGCAGGGAGTCTCAGCATTGTATCGTGGCCTGGTTTCGACGATTGCAAAACAGTCGGCCACGTCTGCCACGCGCATGGGTGCCTACAACGCACTGAAAGAGACTTCCAGTCAATTCAATCTTCCGAACAATGCGGCTATGACTTTCGTCAATGGCGCAATTGCCGGCACTGTCGCGGTGTATGCTTCGCAGCCGTTTGATACCATCAAGACGAGAGCACAATCGACGCAAGGGTCAACAATTCGGAACGCATGTCGAGATGTCCTTCGCGAACGAGGTCTGACAGGGCTTTGGGCTGGCAGTACGATGAGGCTAGGAAGACTAGTGCTGAGTGGCGGTATTGTTTTCTCGGTTTATGAGGCTGTTGTCGGCGCGTTTGCATAAGATATTCGTATACCCAAATTCGTCATGTTCGTGCACCAAAGACCAATCATACTTTTCAGATCATCCTTAGCCGCTGCCAGGCGAACGAGTCTCTTCCAATCCTCTCCCAGTCCTCTCGCAGTCCTTGGCATCTCACACAAGCGCAATTGATCTAAGGCACGAGCATCGCCTCCCTGGAAGCCTCCCGCGCACGCGACCACGAGGAGTCTACTATGGTACCCGCATGGTGGGAGTGTTCTTTGGACACGTTGCTGCTGGATCACAGAAGCTCTCGTGGCGCGATTTGGCTTCCGTCTTGCTGCATTCCAAGACGGGTACGTATCCAATGGCCTATGGCCATCTTGCGGGAGGACTGCCAAGAGCTACGCCAAGAGCAATGTTCCTTGGCACGCGGAATAATTCGAGGGGAAAGCTTTGAGCCAGCGAGCCAGTTCGCGGAAATACGAACTTCCTCCATGGCGAGATGACACCCCCGGACAGAGCCCCGCGTTGCGGGTGCATGCCCTCTCGTGGGTCGGTAGCGGTAGCCGTTTTGCTGCTGTTGCTCCCACCCGCACTGTCCCCGTGCTCTCCGTCTGGAGAGCTCTAGACCGGCTGAATCTTCAGGCTCAGAATCATGTATAAAGATCTCGACTCTCTCCCCCTAGAAGCAGATATCTCATCACGCAACAACCAAGTATCTTGCTCACAACTTGAGCCCTCCGAGGACTTCCACTGCGTCGACCTGAGCACATCGCGACCATGGCAGACATCGAAGAAAAGCAGCGCGCCGTCGGCACAGAGACTGAAGTCGAAAATGCCGTCAACTATACTCCGGAGCAGATCCAGCACCGCTTCGAGACCCTTCGCGTCTCAGCCAGGGTGAAATGGAGGCACTCAACAAGAAGGTGCGCAGAATAATCGACTGGAGCTGATGCCGATGATGACACTCATGTTCTTGGTACGTTCCCCGCAATCCTTCGCGCGACAACACTAACAAGGTACAGATGAACTATCTTGACAGAATCAACGTCTCAAACGCACGTCTCGCAGGTCTTCAAGAAGATCTTCACATGTCTGACACGGTCTGGAACGCCGGCATCTCTACCTTCTATGTTGGATATCTCATTGGCCAGCTTCCCGGAAACCTGTTGTTGGCTCGATCTGATCCGAAGTACTTCTTGCCCGGTGTCATGCTTGCCTGGAGTATCGGAACAATTTGCATGCCTGCTATGACCAACGGCGTCGGCTTCTGCATGGTCCGCTTCTTCATTGGCTTGACCGAAGCTCCATTCTTCCCAGGCATCACCTTGATCACCTCTTCATGGTACAACAAGGAAGAGAACCCGACACGCATGGCTATCTGGCACGCCGGTAACACTATGAGCAACATCCTCTCTGGCTTCCTGGCTGCAGGCATCTTGGAACATATGGGCGGTATCGGAGGCCTACACTCATGGCAATGGTTCTTCCTCCTTGAGGGCATCGCCTCAGTGGTTGTCGCAATCGCCGCGTTCTTCGTGCTTCCGTCATGGCCATCCACCACAAAGTTTCTTACCCAACAACAACGCGACATGGCCCAGTACCGAGTCCTTGTCAGCAATGGTGGCGTCGAAGAACAGGTTGGCGGTACGTGGGACGGTGTGCGAGAAGCCGTGAGAGACCCATACACGTGGTATTTCTGCGGAATGCACTTCGCTCTGGTCACTGCACAGTCCTTCAAAGACTTCTTCCCATCGGTAAGTTGAATCTATCTCAACTACCTAGCTTCACTGACATGTCTCAGATCATGAAGACCTTCGGCTTCGACAAGATGACCACATATCTCGTTCAAGCACCTCCCTACGCTATTGCTTACGCGACGGCTTGCGCCGTGGCGTGGTCATCAGGACGTCGGCAAGAAAGCTTCTGGCACATCAACATTCCAATCTGGGCATCCATGCTGGGCACAGCTCTGCTGATCTCGGTCTCAAACGTTGGCGCTCGCTACTTTGGTGCCATCCTCCTCATCTCTGGCACTTACAACGGCCTGAACTTGCAGCTGAGTTGGGAGACTACACTCGTCCCTGCTCCCCGAAGCAAGAAAGCGGCTCTGATCGCCATCGCCAACTGCGTATCGCAGACATCTCATTGGTTCTCACCATACTTCTTCCCAACGTCGCAAGAGCCATACTACCGTCTTGGAGGCAGCTTGATCCTGGTCGGTTGTGCTCTGACCACTGCGGTCTCGGTTGGCATAATCTGGCGAAGCAAGAAGCTGAACAAGAAATTGGATGAAGCCGAGGGATGGACTCCCGATTGTGGACGCGAGAGAGGCTGGCGGTATGTGAACTAAGTCAGAGCAAGGATGGCACAAGTCATGGAGTCATGGTTCGCGACATTTCGGTGCATTTCGCGAGGTCTTCGAGACATTCCTCGCCGTGTTCAGATTTTGATGTTCTAGACAAAGGCAATGACCAACGAGTTGAAAATCTCTCCCTGGAACTGTTCACCCCATTCGCGAGTCCATTTCCATCGTGACGTGTGGATCACTGGCCTTCCCCGCGCGTCTCCTTCGAGCTTGGAGTTTCTTGCTTCCAGCATCGACTCCGCTTGATCTTCGCCGATCATTTGCGGCTTAGATTTCTCGAATGCAATGCTATCAGTGTATGGTTCCTTGCCGTCCGAGCCAACGCCTCACCTGAACGCGCAGAAAGTGGCCCGTGCAACCAGAAATGAGTCTTTGTACGTGGTTTGGGAACATGATCCGACGGTGTAATCATCGCAACACCCAGCGAATCGCGTTGGATTCAGCACGTTCTAGGCCATAACTCGGCGAAAGGAATTGATTCATGGACCAATAATCGGAATGCAGCATCAACTGAACCTGGTATGTAAATGAAATGGTAACGGCAAATGTTCTGCTGATCTAAATCTCAAATCTACCTATCATCGCTTTTCCGCCTGCTCAACCGTCTCAGCCACGGCCTTCTCCTCATCTGCAGCGTTGATTTGGTTCACGAGGCCGGGACTGAATAATGAGTCCATCGCCTCGAGACTAAGACCCTTCGTCTCGGGTACAAAGAAGTACACAAACAGTATCGCCGCGACCAGGAAGCTGGCAAACACGAAATAGGTCCCGCCTCCGATGTTTGTGATCATGTATGGCACGCTCCTGGCGATGACAAAGTTCATGAGCCAGTGGGTAGCAGTGCAAATGGCCACTGAGATGCTGCGGATGCGTAGTGGGAAGATCTCCGAGCAGTAGATCCAGGGCACGCCAGCCCATGAGAAGCAGAAACCGATCGCGTAGACGTAGATGAGCGTAATGGCAGCATAGCCTCCGCCTGAGATATGTCCCTTTGCCGCCTCGGGCTTGGCGACGAGACCGTACCCGCCAATGTACCACATGCAGGCGCTCATGAGTGCCGAGCCGCCGATGAGCATCTTGGTGCGGCCAAACTTGTCGACAACGAAGAGCATGGCAATGCAGACAGCAATGAAGCGGACGATGCCGTAGATGCCAGTAGCGTAGAGTCCTGTGTTGGTGCCTGTCACACCCAGTGACTTGAAGATGCGTGGGGAGTAGAAGTTGATGGCGTTGGACCCTGCCATTTGCATGAAGATGAAGATGGTCACTCCGATAGCGATTCTGTTCCTGTTGCCAGGGCGAGAGAGTTCCTTAAACTCTGCGATGAGGCCCTTCTGTCCAGAAGTGCTGTGGCGTTCGTGTTCGATCTGGTTGATGATGTTTGTCATCTCTTCGTTGATGTACTCGTGGTCCTCGGGAAGATTCCTCAGCTTGGCCAGCACAGGAGTAGCGACCATGCGACCCTTGAATCGAGCATACCACCTAGGTGAGTCTGGGAGAAAGAACATGCCAATGATCAGGCAGCCGCCGGGAATCAGCTGGATCGCAAACGGTGTCATCCATTGAGCAACGCTTGGCTTCATGTTGACCTGTACGCCGTAGTTGATCCAGAATCCAATACAGGTACCGGCCTGGACACCAATCTCGTAGATGCCGACCAGTCGTCCTCGAATTTGCGGCGGGGCAACCTCACTAATGTATAGCGGGACCAGCATGCTCGCAGCGCCGACGCCTAGGCCGCCGACTGCACGGCCTGTAAACATGACCGGCACATTGCCGAACGAAACAGTTTGCATGATCGAGCCAGCAAGGAACACCGCTCCAGCACAGATCAAAGCCCGCTTTCTGCCGATTTTGTCGCCAACTTGACCCGCGATGAGAGAGCCGAAAAAGCATCCGGCTTGTAGCAGGGACACGATGTTTGCTGAGAAGGCATCTTCGTTGCCGGATAAATGGAAGGACTTCTTGAACGATGGCAAGGCAAGTGTCGTTCCAATGAAGCAAGATCATAGCCGAAGATGACGGCGCCGAACGAAGCGACACAGGCGAGAATGTAAACTCGGTAGTTGTAGACCTCTTTGGGAGTTGGCACGCTAAAGCGATCTTCTGCATAGCGTGAGGCGCGCATGATGATGGTTGTTAATGATTGAAGTTCTGTGGTCGGGTTCAGTCGAGGTCGTTAGAGTTGTAGTTTGAAAAATGAGGAAATATCATGGCGACATGAATGTCTTATAGCCCCAGGTTCTCGATCTTTGGCGGCTCGAGTCTCTGCGGGGTGCTTCCCCGGGTCTGCGAACTCGAAAGTACGCAATGACGGCTGCACAGCGCCCAGACCCGTGTGCTTCAGATAAGACGGGTGCCGTTGCTTAGCAATGCCTGGCAAAGCTTATTGACGTCGGCTACAGGCTTGCTGACACGGGTACAAAATTATAAGGAGTCTCACCCGCGGCGGGCAAGCCACGGAAAAGCTTTTCAGTGCTTGTGATGCGGAGTAGCTCTCGGCGCTCCACGGCCATGACAAGCTCGTCTGAGGCAAGTGAAGATGCCGTGGTCGCTTACCGCTACCCGCTTCATGGCGACGTAAAGTGTTATTTCGGCTCTAGCAGCATGGTTCGAGCACGAACACACGGTCAGCCGATGCCGACCGTACAACACTTAGGCAGACTCTGTTGGTACAATGTTCACTTGCAGAGGTCCCGTGATGCCCTCAAAGCAATCCGTCCCTACACTGCTGAATGCCACTAGCATCGCATGCGATCACCTCTGCGGCCTCTCCAGCGGACTCTTCATCTCGACGAGCGTCGCCTCGTCCCCTCTATCGCTGTTTCTGCTCTCAACGTCGCCGTCCACGATGTCATCCAGCTCGTATTGGCTCACGTTGTGCACACTCCTCTCTTGCACCACAACGATCCCGCTGAGTTCGCGCTCGTGCCGCACGACTCCGCTTTTGCCTCCGTTGTCGCTTTGCCGACCTCCATGCCATGTTTCCACAACAGCATGAGCGGATCCAGCCGTGGGCCCTTCCAATCTGTAGCTGGGATGCAAGCCATAGTCTCCATCGCGGTCTGAGTGGAGGCCGCCTCTCTGTGCGCCAGGTGTTGAGCGAGAGTTGGACCCAGAGAACACATAACCCGACTTGGTGGCCTTGCTCCGGCCATATGTCTTCTGCGCGCTTGATCCTCGCATGATGGCTGGGAAGAGCTTGCCGAGCGCCTGTCGAATGGTTGGCATGCAGGCACAGATGATACCGATGGTGACTTCAATCGAAGACCAGATGCTGACGTCGAAGTAGTCGTATGTGATGTTGCTGCTGCTCGAAAAGATGATGAGACTGTGCAAACGCACGATCGAAATGACGGTCACACTATGAAGGGAGTGTCAGTTGATGTTCAGGGATGTTAACAGCTACTTACAATGTGCCAACAAAGAACATCAAGCCGACTCCGATTTTCTTCTTCAGGCACATCTGCAAGTCCTTAATCTGCCAGATGGGAAGCGCAAGCATCCAGATATCGATTGCAATGCTTGTCACAGCATGCGTCCAGGTAAAAGCGGTAATGTTGATGCATTTCCCTTCATGCAAGCCGGCCCACTTCGTCCAGTTATAGCTCACGGGCGTGCATTGACCGAGACATCCGGCAAAGAAAGCGGCACCCCATAGCGTTGTGAAAGCGATGGTCGCCCAAAGCAGCCTCTGCGCCAGTTGCGAAGGGAAGATGCGAAGAAAGAAGAACTGGATTGACAGCTTTGTGATAACAATCTCCAGGAAGTATATCCAGGCCATGATCCAGAAGTAATACAGAAAATCTGTGATCTGCCTCGATGACAGTTTCCAGATATCCTTGCCGAGTCCATTCGGAACGGTGCCTGTTTCAGTAACGATATGCGAAGCTATCGAGCACAAGAAGGCAGCAGTGATGCACCAGTCATCAAGCCCTAGGCTGCTTTTCGCGACAAGAAGACGATACCCGAGACGCACAGAGACGGCCACGGTACAGATTCCGACCAGCACACTGACGATAACAGTATGTTTGTTGACGCGGTCGCGGATTGGAGCATCACACCCCACAGAAGTTATATTCTTTGTGAACAACGCCTCGGTAGTGGTGCAATTGCCGCTCACGCATGAGGTCACAATTTGTTGAAACTCGACGTTCGTGCAAGAGCACGTTGGATCGCTCAGCAGACAGATCCCTTCGCTGTACGCTCCGACGAGGCAGTTGACCTGAAAAATGAATCAGCCTGGGGGTCGTCGCTAACGGGCCATACATCACGCACCGCACATTGTGGTAGCACCATTAGCATATCTCCCATGCTGGGCTTTTCGCTTTGACTTAGTGCTCCGGCAGGCAGCATTGAGGCTACCAACAGCACAAGCGATGCTAGTCGTCGATACATCTTGATAGCCAGCATGTCAACGTCGTGACATGTTAGGTCTGTGTGGTTCGCTGACTGCGGCGCATGTGGCCGGACTCAAGGGGGTTTCTTGTGGATGAAGTAGGGTCGTGAGGCACAGTGGAACTCCTGCATCGAAGCTATTGCCTCGTGCGCTAGACCCACATACGTCGCAAGAGAGCTACCGCCGACGAGGATCATCGGATCGCGACTCGTGAGCATAACACAATGCCACCGAGCCAGATCCGACGTCGGGCTAGGGATGGAGATCGTGCAGCACAACCACCAGACAACATAGCTGACGGTATTGCATCCGCCTTGAACGTCGACAAGATGTGGATCGATTCCACTCGCGCACAGATCTCGTCAAAGCAATTCCGCCTGGGCATGAGGGGATCGACGGATTTCCAAGCATTGATGCGAGTTCCTCACTGGTCTCGTCGAAATTTCGACGCTCGGTCGACGATCGGAAAATCGTCGGGCTGCATGACCTGCAACCACTAGTGCTCGATTTAGGGCGCAGGGCTGATCCGCGGTGCTTGAGCAGCGGAGAATGGGTCACAGTGAGATTGATTGGGGAGGTATGTCGTCTTACCGTTCCCACAACGCAGTGTGGTGTAAAGCAGGCTGAAACGGAGGCCTTGAAGCCGTGACCACATTGCGATGCACTCGTATCGATCTGACACTAAAGTGTCATTACAGCTGAGACTGCGCTGCTACAGCCCCCGCGCGACAGCTGTCAGTCGGCGGCCTTTCAAGCGTTGTGGTGAAGCGTTGATGTTCTCAATCGCGAAGAAAGCTGCGGCTCAAGGTCTTTCGAACTAGGTAAGGTTTTTCGCCTCCTGTTTCGCGTACCAGCCGATTTGTGCCAAGCTTCGAGGCTTGACGCTATCGGCGGTCTTATCAGCGTCATTTGTTGGGTGCTCCATCTGTGCCTGCATAGAACTATCGAATCTCTGCTCAAAGTCACGTGAAGCCGAGAAGGTTCTGAGCACCGGCTAACGCGGCATGCGGAATATTGTCGTCATCTCATGCGATGCCGGCGCCACGTGGGATGGTAGCTCCATTGGACGAAAGAGCACCATACCACAGAAAAACAAGCAACCCGTCTTTATCTCGGCTACTTGGCGTCTGCAACATTCGGTCAAGCCACGTGCAATCGAATACGAATCGTCGCCATGCTCAACAAAAGAGCATCAATACGTCCTTTCAAGATCTCGGTCTCTGATTCCGAGATACATGACCTTCACCAACGCCTTGACCATGCCAGATGGCCGGAGGAAGCTACGGTCTCGGACTGGTCCCAGGGAGTACCTTTGTCCGTCGTTCAGGACTTGTGTGCATACTGGCGCCATGACTACGACTGGCGACGATGCGAGGATGTTCTGAATAGCTACCCTCACTTCAAGACCGAAATCGACGGAGTCGACATCCACTTCTGGCACATTAGATCGAAACACCACGATGCCCTCCCCATGATAATGACCAACGGTTGGCCAGAGTCGTAAGTGTTCATCCCAAACTGAACCGGCACCAAAGCAGAGGCAGGAGTTCTCAGAGCCCACCCTGCTGCCTTTGTCTCGTAGTCCCGTCCCATGTTCTCCTCCAAACGATTCCTTCACATACCACTCGTGTCCCGATCCAAGCTAACGAAGAACAAAGCATCGTCACTTTCTTAAAGCTGATCGATCCATTGATAGATCCCACCCGACATGGTGGTAAGGCGGAAGATGCATTTCATCTGATTATACCTTCGATGCCAGGCTACGGATTCTCTGGCAAGCCCAAGAAGAGTGGTTGGACCAGTGCAAAGATGGCCGTAGCCTGGGCCGAGTTGATGGGTCGCCTAGGCTATACGCGATATGTCGCTCAAGGAGGCGACTGGGGTGCCGACATCGTCGCGGAGCTTGCGAGCAATTCTCCGCCGCCAGCCCTCGTCGCCGTCCACTTCAACACGCTTTTCTTCGATGCAAAGAAGGAGACCAGCCAAGCGAAGGGACGTCTGACCGAAGGCGAGCAGCATGCTCTGGCATTGCTTGAGAAGTGGGATCGGGCGGAATCGGCCTACATGCTGCAGTATGCCACTCGGCCCCAGACCTTAGGTTACGCTCTTTCGGACTCGCCTTCTGGACTTCTGGCCTGGATCTTCGAGAAAATATCAGCGTGGTCTCAAGACGAGCCTGGGAAGCATAAGGATGTGCTCACTATGCTGACCAAGGACGAAATACTCGATAACGTCATGGTCTACTGGTGGACCAATACTCTCACCTCATCGACGAGGCTGTATTGGGAGAATCCGGACGCGTGTGATCTGCCGATTCGGTTGCCCGTGGGAGTCAGCCAGTTCCAGGGCGAGAACGGCTATGTGCCAAAGCACTGGGCTGAGCGCTACTACAGCAACATTGTGCATTGGCACGAGCTGAAGAAAGGCGGGCATTTCGCGCCATGGACAGTACCTCAGCTCTTCGTGAAAGAGCTTCGTGAGTGTTTTGCCTTGGTTCGCTAGCTTTAGTGGACTTTGTTTGTGTATTTAAGATACCCCACCTATGCTATAGGCAGCGATATGAGCAACAGCATGGGCACTTGTCCGGCATGGACTGGGTCCGCGAGTTCAGCAAAGTGCTGAAAAATCACACTCTTTTCATCAACCCAGTTGGCACGTGCCAGGTGAGGGTGCTCTCGCCTGTAATTCTGATCTTCTTTCGACGTGGCTTATCGCGAAATTGGCTTCGCTTTCGACGGGATTCCGTGCGAGCTTGGCTTCGGCTTAGATGAGACTCAGCACTAGCTTCGACGCGGCTCGATTGCATCATGGCGTTGCCTTGCAGGTAGCTCACCGCGGCCATGCCAGGCGACGCGTGATCGGGTACTTTGCTCCGCAGGCACCATTGTTCAGCGGCTAGCAATCACCACAATGGCCCACCGCGCCACATCTTCCACACGGGATCGACGTCCTTGCTCGTAGCGCCTGAATAGGTCTCCAATGATTTCTTCAGCTCCGTCGCCCTCGGGCATCGTGTCACTGGGCGTAAGTGCCACAGATAATAAGTTCGCCAGCAGTGTCGCATCTTCCAATACCATACAGATGCCTTGCCCAGCATGTGGTGGCATCGCATGCGCCGCATCGCCCAGGAGCAATATACGACCTCGATACCACCGGTTTCCAGGTGCGGATGGCAGCTGATAAACAGGATAGAAGCGCATCTCTCTGGTGGCGTCGATTAGGTCGCACAAGATGGCTGCCCACTTCCCACCATGAGTCTCTTCGCATGTTAGAATTCCGTACAAAACATCCTTCAGTTCTTCGATTTCTTCGCAGCTTCGAATGTCCCAGCCGTTCAGCCACTCTGTTTGGTTCGGCGATGGCACTTTCCGTTGGAATGCCCAGTAGAACTCATCGCTTCCAGTCCTGCAAGGAACTGTCATGAACGTGCCCTCACACGTCATCGTGGCATGTATTCCATCGCGAAGAGTGTCGGCTGATTCGGACGTCAACAGTGCAGCTGATGCCAGACCCATCAGGCCTGCGGAACCGGTATACATTGGTCGACGGTCAGGGTTGACATAGAGCACGCGTACGGCCGCGTGGATCCCATCGCAGCCTAGAAGGATGTCGGCGGTGGCCTCGGCAATGACACCTTCATCAAATGATACAACTACTCCAGCATGCGTCTCGTAAATCGCGGGGAGACGTTGCCCAAAGTGAACGACTATACCTGCTGCAGCAACTGCCTCAAGGAGCACTTCGAGCATGTCAGTGCGCTTGATACGTAGACAACCATAGCCGGTCGTCTCCTTGGACCGAGCTGCCATGTCGAACGGGCCCAGAGCGTCGGCACAGCAAAGCGAGTGCCACACTAACTTCGAAGAAGCATTACCGCGAGCTAACAAGCCCTCGAGGACGCCCAGACTGCCGAATAGCTGCAAGCCGGAAGGAGGGATGCCGATGGCGCCACCAAACGTGGTGTGGGAAGAGCAAAGCTCAAAGACGGTGCATGTCATGTGCGAGCGTTGGGTCAACGCAAGGGCTGTGAGGAGCCCACACGGGCCGCCTCCAATGATGATGGCGGTCCTCGGAGGCTCTGCCCTCGCCATTGATGACTGGCAGGCTCTGGGACTTTGTAACGCGGCAACACCAATGCTGTCGACTGATCCCGAACTTCTTTTGCAGGTGCATTGCAGTAAAAGCGCACTGAGGAAAGGCGTACCTGTCTCCGCGGAGTCAATTTCCGCTTTTGGAAGTCTCCTTGGCTGATCAGATGATTGGCAGCATTGATTGAGAAACTCCAGAAACTGGCGACCAGGAGGCCTCGCGGCAGTGTTGTAGGATAGTATTAATACTTTTCCCGAGGCTCGCTGCTGCAGTAGCATCTCAAGCCTCAGCCATCTCTGGGAATGTGACAAGCGACAGCCACTGGGCGTCGTCAAAATCAGGTGCTACGCTGAGGAATTCCGACCACAGAGCGTCTGAGTCGGCAAGGTCGGGCGCTTTGTACGCGGCATGTCTGCTCTGTCCCTGTACATCGACATTGGGCAAGTCGAGATTATGTGACACGTTGGTCGCGAGCGTCAGTCCGGCTGTGAAGACGTTTTGCCTGACAATCCAGTACGGAGAAGCTTTGAGACCAGAATTGGTCGCGAGCTCGTCCATCGCATGCGCCAAACCAAGCGCATTGCGCGCCGATCGAATGTACATGGTTCGAGAGTATTCATACGTTGGTTCCTTCGTGCTCAGAAGGTGATACGGGCGATGAAGCCGACATCTGCGGACTTGCAAGCTGAAATTGATTCCGAGCGCCTGCACAGCAATCCACGGCGTTTCATCGTGACTGGCTGCTTGAGCTCGGTCGAAGTCTGCGTCGAGCTTAAAGAATGGTGGGAGATTGGATAGGAACTTCTCCATCCTTTGATCGACCGCAAGTATTGTTCCGTAGTCTATTCCGTCAGCAGCCCAGGGTACAGATGGTAGCACATCAACGATATCACGGCAGAGGCCAGCAAGCTTGATCCGTTGTATGAATGACAGCTTAGTCCGTTGTATGAATGACGACATGCCCGTCGGTCGCTTCGGAGAAGGTTCCTTTGAGAAGCCATCTGGGGTCAGACATTCATCGTCGATGTCAGAAGGAAGGTCGACATGCATAAATCGTGGGAGAAAGGTGTATGTGCCGTCTTGAGAACCTCCAGAGAAACCGGCCAGCCAATCAGATGAGACAATGAACCACCATACCCTTCTCTGCACTTCGATCTCAATCATGTTGGGTCTCTGAATTTGTCGTGCCGCGCGTTTGACATGCGTGTCTAGCGAATCAACTCCAAGCTGGCGCGCAAGCATGACGCAGCGGCTTCGAAGGAGCATAACGTTGGACTGCGAGGTTAGTACATCATGGTTGGCAACGACGTGTGATAACGTCGCAATCGCGGCCAGTGACATTGTGGACGGCTTGAGTGGCTGACGAGCGTGATCTAGCATAGCCAACGCCTGCCGAACGTACTGCTTGTAGGCGGCGATTGCTTGTGCCTCGCTTGCCGCAAGTGACACGCCCAGCTCAGGCGTCCAGACCATCGCTGCTCCAGCAAAGACTGATAGAAGGAGTAGCAGGCAAGAGACATCCAAGTCGCCGCCAACTGCAGCGGCTGCGTAGGCGTCTCGAAGAAGTGTACGGATTGAAGGCAGGTGTAGCACTCCAAGAGTTGGGTGCATGACACGTGAAAAGTGCTCGAACAGAATTTCTGCTTCCGCTAACGGCGGAAGCTGGGAAACCGTGGCTGATCGGAGCTCGTGTTGCCGTCCCATGTCGTTGTTGAAGTCGCTTTGACCATGGCTGTTGAATGCTGTACTAGGAATGCCTCGTCGGGCGTCGCCATGAGACTTCGATTTCTGTGACACATCAGCATGCGTGACCTCTCTGTCAATCACAGCTCGCTCTAGTCGCTGCACTCGCCTAGACACATCACCGATCTTCGACGATGATGGCCCTGCAGCTAGCAATGCCGGCTGTCCTTCATAGCGGCATTCGAGATCGCGCTGAACACAGTTGGAGCACGGTCGATTGCGATCACAACGCCTCTTCTTCCGACAGCAAGGCTGACACGAGACAGGCGCTCGGTCCCATCTTTGGACCATGCCCGCAGGAATGCCATTGCTCTTCCTCTTCATCGCAGTGAGGACAGAGCATTTAAGACCGGCGGCAGAACGTTTGACAGACGCTAAGAGGTGTCACATCCTCGATCTCAGGAGACCACCAGGTCAACGCGTCCGCGCCGACCTCGCCGCTGTCCGGGCGGCCGCAATGACGACGAGTGAGTCGTGACTGACAAGTATCGCTGGTGGCCATTGTGAATACGTAGCACAGCCAGAGATTGGAAAGCGCGTTTGTCGGGAAAAGGTTGCTCCGCGCTAATGCAGGTTTAGTCTTGGCCAAGATCTTGCCCGATCTCTGGGCGATCTTGACGTCACCACGATCTGCGATCCCCAGGTACGCGATTCCATGGAGGACTACCCTACGCGTTAAAGACATGCTGGAGCTTCAGAATTGCGAGCTCTTATTCTGAAGTGCGCACAAGGCGTCCCTCATTGACTCGCAGGCGATTTCGACGCGGTCGCATGCTCTTGCTGAAGAGGATCACAGTGTCGCTCAGCTTCGCACCATCCACTGCTTCGCGTCTCTGCCCAACATACTTGCAATCTGCACGCAGGATGGCGTCTGTAATCGCAGGCACGAAGCGCAAAGCAGGTCCCGCCCCCGAAGCGCTGGCGCAACTGGAAACGAATGGCTCCTCTCCGATCAAGCGGGCCCGCGTAGCACCTGACTTCTCTGATCGCAGCCTGTACAAGGACTCGGCTCTTGAAGAGGAGCATGGTATCATACTGCGCCGATACTACCCTCCTGAGCTCACTAATGAGAGAGCCAAGCAATATGCCACCGGCTCTCTCGAGCGACCCATCGATGCGCTTGCCAAAGCGCTGTCTGGAACTAAGTCGGAACGGCAGAAGGTATCAGCAGGAGATGCTGTGATCTTCTGGTTTAAAATGGACGTGAGAACGTTCGATAATCGCGGTCTCAGTCAAGCGGCAGCGCTGGCAAAGAGCAAGGGCATCCCGTTGATTTGCGTCTATTACTGCAGTCCACAAGATTGGGAAGCCCACCTCACGTCCGCCGTCCGAGTCGACTTCACCCTACGATGCCTCAAAATTTTGCAAGCCGATCTTGCCGAATTGGACATTCCATTGTGGGTGGAAGAGGTGCCAAACAGAAGGGAAGTACCTGCCCGCCTCCTGGATTTGGCGGACAAGTACGGCGCAAAGCATATCTTCTGCAATGTCGAGTACGAAGTCGACGAATTGCGACGCGAAGCAAGTCTGGTTCGGCAGGCTTTGGAAAGAGGCATTGCCTTCGATGCCATCCACGACACATGCGTCGTTGATCCTGGAGAGCTTAAGACAGGTGCTGGCGGGCAAATCAGCGTATACAGTCCTTGGCACCGTAAGTGGTGCGCATACCTGAACGCTCACCCGGAGTCGCTTGACGCATGCCCTGCGCCGGAAGGGAACCCATCAGGAACAAGAGAACGCTTGTCAGCGCTTTTCGACTGTGACATTCCATCTGCTCCCCAAACCAAATCTCTCACGGCCGAAGAAAAGCAGAAATTTGAATCGATGTGGCCGCCCGGCGAACACGAAGCGATGGACAGACTCCAGAAGTTCATCAAAGAGCGCATCTCGCGGTATCACGACACGCGTAACCTACCGGGCGGCGATGGTACGTCGACACTCTCTGCGCATCTGGCAGCCGGGACTATCGCCGCTCGTACATGCGTGCGCGAAGCACTGGAATCTGCGCCTGGCAAGAAGCGAGAGATCAGCGACAGCAGGAAACAGGGCCACAGCATGTGGTATGGCGAGGTAGCCTGGCGGGACTTTTATAAGCACGTGCTTTGCAACTGGCCCTACATCTGCATGAGTAAGCCTTTCAAGCCGGAGTATTCGAATATCGAGTGGGAATATGACACCGAACAATTCAAGGCGTGGACAGAAGGACGGACGGGATTCCCAATCGTCGATGCTGCAATGCGTCAGGCGAAGGAGTCGGGCTATATGCACAATCGGTGTCGAATGATCGTCGCATCTTTCCTGGCCAAGGATCTTCTTATTGACTGGCGAATGGGCGAACGCTGGTTCATGGAGAACCTGATCGATGGCGACTTTGCATCTAACAATGGTGGATGGGGCTTCAGCGCGAGCTGCGGTGTTGACCCACAACCATACTTCCGCATCTTCAATCCCCTGCTTCAAAGTGAGAAGTTCGACACTGATGGGAGCTATATCAGAAAGTGGGTGCCCGAACTGAAAGACGTGAAGGGAAACGCAATCCACGATCCGTATGGACGCAAGGCGGAAGCTATTGCAAAGAAAGCCGGCTACCCAAAACCGATGGTCGTTCACAAAGATGCAAGGGAGAAGTGTTTGACGAGATACAAGGAGGGCATTGGGAGGAGTACGGCATGAGCAGTCGTGGCTGTGTGATATTTCTGCAATACCCGAGCGCTTGATGTTGTGTGTGTACGGTGTCTGAAGGAGTTCGTCTCGGAGCCTTACTCTGCCAGTCTTTTTCGACAGGAGTCAACCGGGCGGCTGGCACTGAGCCAGCAGCAGGCAGCGATTGCGGACATCAATAAAGGAGGATGGTTGTGACGTGTCGGTTCGTTGCTACGGCAGACCTCGTTAGAGCACCATTGATGAATGTACACGCAAGCAGTAATCTTCTGACCAGCGGCGCAGTCAAAATATTGACTGGGAGACGCGCATCCTCGCCGGCGCCAATAATGTGTGACACCGTTGTCGCAGAACCAGGAGAGTTTGGTTGCCGTGTGGTGAGGATTGGGACCTCGTGCATTATCGAGGAAAGTCAAATACTGCCTGCGGAACCCCGCCTTATCAGTTCTTCAGAAGGACGCGTAGGCAGCGCCCCAGCCAGGCCCCTTCCCACTCTCGCAAGATTGGATGTCTCTCGCTTTGCAGACCTCGGAGACCGAGAGAAAGCTGCAATCGTGAATTTTGTTGGTGAGAATCCTCCAACAACATGATGCTGATCACGCAGCGGTCGTTCTTGATAACAGCAAACGAGCAAGAAATCTACCATGACACTGGTAGCAAAACCTGGTAATCCGAAAACCTACCTACCAGTGCGTGAGCGGCATTTCAAGTGCGGGAGGCCGCAGAAGAACTGCTTGCCACAAGCGCCTACGCAACCTGGCACCAGAAGCCGACTTAGCCGGCGCAATCCTGCTGGGTGATTGGATTCGCTTTTCCCGGACGAGCCGTTAAGCCTAAAATCCATGCTTAGCCCAGCATGAAACTTAACCGCAAAGCGATTACGCGGCGGGGTTGAATCGTTGCCTTCATCCACTCTGCATACGTTACACCGGTGTGGTGATGTCGATGTCGCGTGCTCATGTACCGCTTTGGAAAGATGGGTGGCAGGTGGGTATACCTTCTCGACCAGGTTTTTGACTGGCGACCGGGATGAGATTCATACTTGGTTGATACAAAGGTAGGGCCGAAGGTCTATCTCACTTCCCTTGACTTCGAGCACGATTGACTTGAAGCTTGTGCTCTGAACCTCAATATCGGACCCATCAGCCTTGCCCGCACTAAACAACCTGAGAGCCTCACGGCAGCACTCACGCCTGTTCATTACTGCGCAAGCACACACGCAATGATACCTAGGATACGACAGCGATGAACCTTACGACCTTGCTTATCCGCCTCTGCCTCCTACCGCTGCTCGCCTTTTCGCCCGCCTACGCCGATGCGGATTTTCTTGACGTTCGCACATCACTAGATCGCGACCGATCCGGCAAGCGCGGCGATCCCAAGGACAAGTACTTTCACGAATCGACATTCCATTCACACTACGATGGGCGTTTCGCGCAAAAGGAAGTCAGCGCTGACGTCCGCCTCGACCACCTCACTGCATTAATCCGGACTTTCCTCAGCACGATGGCGGACTTGGGAGCAGAGACATGGATCATGCATGGCACGCTGTTGGGCTGGTGGTGGAATGAGAAAATCCTGCCGTGGGACAGCGACTTGGACGTTCAGGTGACTGAGCGGACCATGGGCTTCTTGGCAAAGTACTACAATATGACGGAGTATCGGTATACGATCGGCAACGCGCTGAATGACGAAGAGCCTGTGTCCCGAAGCTACTTGCTGGAGATCAACCCGCACTACACGATTCGGGGTACGGAGGATTACCTGAATGTGATTGATGCGCGATGGATCGACACCGAAAATGGACTGTTCATTGATATCAGTACCGTACGAGTGGACCACGAGGAGCGGAAGAAGGGTAGGGAGGGTGCACTGATGTGTAAGGACAAGCACACGTACCTGGAGAAAGACATATTTCCGTTACGAGAAGGTATCTTCGAGGGCATTACCGTCAAAATTCCGTACGAGTACGAATGGCTGCTGGAGGAGGAGTATGGCGCAGGGAGTATGGCTGTAACGGAATTCGAGGGACATAAGTTCAGTTCGACCTCGAAGTTGTGGGAGCCGATACCAGGATGGGTGAGACCGCCAAAGAGGAGACCGACAAGGAAGAGGCCGCCTCCATGATGGTAGCCGTCATGCGGATCCTCTTTTGCTGTTCGCGTACTTGTTTTAGCGTCGGCGCTGGGTGGGCATAACATTAGATACAATTGAATGAATACGACGACCGTAAATGAAGAATTCAGCCATCTATCGTCTAATGTCGACGCGTATGCCCTTGTCATCCGGCGTCGTTTTCGCGTCCTTGATATTGCATTGCACCCGTTGCTCGATATGCTGTGTGCATTTATATACAACCGTTTGAAAT
The DNA here is from genome assembly GCF_001299255.1 of Cyphellophora attinorum. Lineage (NCBI taxonomy): Eukaryota > Fungi > Ascomycota > Eurotiomycetes > Chaetothyriales > Cyphellophoraceae > Cyphellophora > Cyphellophora attinorum. Next base: position 61,551 of record NW_017253286.1, read on the forward strand.
GAACATGTATTCTGCCTTTCGCAACTCCAGGTTTTTCTGTGCACTTTGAGCGGGTTCTTTCCAGTGGATCGTGACGATAAAGCGAGGAAGCGCCTCTGAGCATCATCACTTGCTGTGCAGAGAAGTGCAGAAGCAAATATCAGTGAATGGGTGTTGTCGAGGAGCCTTATATAAGACCGGTCGACTTGGCGATCACGGCACCGGATGACGGAGCACTGACAAGACCGGATGACTAGCACCGCCTTTGGATCGAAGCGCTTGCAGTAGCGCTTATGGGCCGCTATGGGCTGCAGCAAGCCTATAAAGAAACATACTCGGGGAGGCCTGATGAAGCCAATACATTCTTACATCATCTATGTGCGGTCATGCTGTCTCTGCAGAAGTCGTGCGACAAGGCCGAAACCACCATGTCCTTGCGAATCACACAGTGACGTGATGAAGCAGTCGCTTCACCCCGTCGTCGCCATCATCGGTACGGAAAACAGCGACGAGGAGTTGCCGGCTCTCGGCTTCGGAAGCTTGGCTCTCCCCAACTTTCAGCATAGGGAATCAGAACTGCAGTGCAAAATCGACGCCGTCATTGGCTGGGTCGTGGCACTTCTCTGCGCCTTTTCGCAACCTCCACCTCCACGCTTCAGCGACTAACATTTTCGCGGGCGATGACCGCTCACGAGGTCGCTGCAGTTGCGATGGAGCCGCCGTCGCATTTTGCAGAAAGTGATGACTCCCCTCTGTCTGCATCTGCTTTCCTACCTTCCTCCTTAACAACCTCTTCGCCATTTCCTGATTCCCTACTCTTGCTGGCTGTACTTCAATGGACAGCCAGATTCGCCTCCCACCTTCACCTCCATGGGCAACCCCAAGCATGCCCCACGGCTGCCAGCGCGGCAACTCTCAATTCTGGCATTATGTCGGTTCGCAGAGCCTATCGCGATGACCTCGGTCTATCCGTATATTGTGAGGCCCCAAGCACAGTTTCCTGCTCTGTCGAAGCCCCACTAACACCCTCAGCCTGAAATGGTCCAATCCTTCGATGTCCCAACCGACGAGATCGCCAAATACGCTGGCTTGATGTCCGCCGTCTTCTCCCTCTCGCAAGCCTTGACTGGTATTGCTTGGGGCCGCGCCGCTGACCGAGTTGGGCGCAAGCCTATGATCTTGTTTGCCCTTACGTCAACTATGATTGCGGGTGTGCTCTTTGGGTTCTCAAGATCTCTACAGTGGGCATTTGTGGCGAGATCGTTCCAAGGGCTCAGCAACGGAAACGTAGGCATCATTCGGACCGCAGTCGCTGAGCTAGTCCCGGAGAAAGAGCTGCAACCGCGAGCGTTTAGCATCATGCCTCTGGTATGGACTGTGGGCAGCATCTTCGGGCCTGCGATTGGTGGGAGTCTGGTCTATCCGACAGAGAGATTCCCAGGCCTGTTCGGACACAGTCAACTGTTCAAACAATACCCGTTCGCGCTACCAAACGTATTGATTTCCTGCATGTTCATCCTGGGCATCACGGCCGGGTTTCTATTTTTCCAGGAGACATTGGCGGATAAGAAGCATAAGCGAGACGTTGGGCTGGTACTGGGGCAGCTCTTGACGAAGAGCTGCCGGAAGAGAGACAAGAAACCCTGGAAAATCGATGCGGACGGTGATGCGGTCGAACCTTTCTTGTCAAGATCTGGCAGTCAAATGTCGAGCCCAACTGCGGTAAGAAAGAGCTTGCCGCAGACTGATGGGAGCGTCGGTTGGGGCCAGGTCTTCACGCGGCAGTCCAACATCAATCTCCTGGTTTACACATTCCTCGCGATGCATTCGGTTGCGTACGATCAACTGCTGCCAGTCTTTATGCATTACCCTGTCCAATCAAGGAACGACCCAGATGTAAAGCTTCCACTACGATTTGCTGGTGGGTTTGGTATCGAATCGCCTCGCATCGGCATGTGGTTCATGATCTACGGCATCTACGGTATGCTGATCCAATTTCTCGTCTTCCCAGTTCTGGCGAAGAAGTTCGGGGTGTTGAACTGCCTGAAGCTATGCTGTAGCATCTTCCCTCTGGTCTACCTTGCGACGCCCTTCACGGCTCTCCTCCCCAACAACAATGCTAGAGAGGGCGTCAATTTGGTCTTGATGGCATTTAAGGGTTTTGGTGCAATCTTCTCATTTCCTTGCAGCACAATTCTGCTCACTAACAGTGCGGCATCACTCAAGGTGCTTGGGACACTCAATGGTGTGGCGACATCAATTTCAGCATTGGGGAGAGCGACCGGGCCTGCAGTGTCCGGCTTGGCCTTTACACGAAGCGTCGAGGCCGGGTACGTGATCGTTAGCTGGTGGATCCTGGCGCTCATTGCTCTCATCGGAGCCGTTCCAGTGTGGTGGCTCGAGGAAATGGATGGATTTGCATCCACCGCAGATGATGACGAAGAGGATGATCTGGACTACGACGATAGCGCCCACTTCGTCGATGAGCCTAATCCGACAGGGGCGCAAATCAGCAAGCATAACGACCGACTCGATCCTATGCATCTGCATGTGCGCAACACAAAGCCGCGGGCGGGCTCTCCCGGCCTAAAGGCTGTCGATGGGACGGAAGAAGAGCTCATTGACGAAGGCAGTCCGCTACTCCTGCCCATGGACCGCAACAATCAACGCAGTTACTCTCGGGACGGCCGGCGGCGCGAAAGCAGTGCTGCCGGGAATGGCAATAATCATGAGCACGACCTGCGGCGCATGCCGAGTCCCATTGGCCTTGGACCTGGCATTGGTGGTGAGCGCATGAGGAGATATAGCACAGAGATCGGTGCAAGCAGAAGCGGATATGGTGCTGGAGGAACCAGCTACCACTAGATATTCTTGCGACTACTTTCACAAGTCGATAGACGGTAAACGACATCATATTCCTACTCAGTTCGCGGCACCTGTGTGTCGTCGATGCTTCGAGGCCTGCGCGTCTCTGCGACACTGCAATGACGAATGATCAACCCTAAACATCCCGCTCATGAGGCTGCCACTGCTGCAGCCACCAATTGTGCTCTCGGCGTAATAAACCTTGCCACGAGAAGTCAATTGCGCCCAGTTCTGCATAATTCGTCACCGAAGTGTTGACGGCCCAGCAAGTCCCGGAGACCGTGCCGCGAACTCTAAGTCATCGTATCATCTAAGGTGTTGCAGCATACCCATGTGCTCACCTCCTCTCGTCCCCGCGTTGTTCAAAAATGCCTCAAAGCAGCTTGACTGGCGGTGAGCACGAACCTGCGAGAGCGGTAGTGGTTTTCCTTGCCACAAAGCGCGATGGAAACCAGATTCTACGACTCTGGGTATGAAGAGGGCAGCACTTTTAGTCCCGCGATGTCTGACTCCACCTCGGAGTCGACGCGCTCGCCGTCTTCCGCACACAGTTTCGCGATCAGACAACGAGCGCCGCGTTCTCAAGATCACCAGCGACGCGTTCGAGATGTTGTTGTGCCTGCCAAGAGGCGCAAGGTGCGCGTTTCACGCCATCAACAACCGAGCCAGTCACCATCGTCATCTGCGGCCCAGGCGACCCGCCCACTGGCGAGCTCTACCGAGATATCGACGGCTTCGGCTCGGCGCGCGCGCTCGAACATGTCGCTCTTGACTGTGCTCGGTGCCGGACGTGTTGATCCGTTCAATGCTAATCAACATAATGCGCCAACAACTGCAGCCGGCAGCTTGCCGCTGTACGTGCAACACATGGTGGATCACACCATCAATGCTGCGGTCAACTCATGGCTCCCGTCCGATAAACAGACGGACCTTGTGATGGCGCGTGCGAACTTGATGAGTAGCTTGAACGAAGAGCCGCTCGCATGGTATTCGACGCTGATGTCTAGCATGACGCACCATGCCTTCGCCTCGGGAACACAGACAATGCCTCGCGACAGGGAGATCATCAGGCTGTCTTATCGATCAAAAACGCTCGAGCTGCTTCAAGAAGACATTCGCACGCACGGCGGCCTCCCCTCCGAGGAAGGCGTGCTGGCCATAAGCACGCTCATCGTCCACGGAGGCGACAAAGACGCTGCGGAGAAGTTTACGTACGACGACTTCAATGCCAAAAAGGCCTTCGGCAAGGCGAACGATATGCATTACTACAGCGCGATCCATCTCGATACGTCCCACTGGCCGTCGCTTGCCAACTTCGTACGCCTGAAAGGCGGCGCAGCCAACGTCAAGCTCTCATTCATGGGCGGCGTGTTTGCCATTGTTGACAGCAGCCTCGCTTGGAGGACTTTGACGAAACCTCAGATGACGCCGTTCATCCCGACGGCTATGTGGATGGGAATGACGTCGATCAAGCCCGACTCCGTCGCTTTGCTGCAGGAGAAGGCTTACCTGAGTGGACTTCCCATTGTACCACACACGGATAACTACGCGAAGCTGTATGAATGCCTCGAGCACACACGGACGGTGATTGTGAGGTACAATCAGTATCAGCGGAGGTATACACAGCAGAACTTGAGGCCAGATGTGAAGAATCTGTACTTCGCGAGGATACTGATAATGCATGACGTGCTGAGTCTGCCGGGCTTGGAGAAGGGCGATACCAGTGGAAGGGAGCTCCTGTTCGATCTTCTGCGATACAGCCTTCTAGCACTCAATCAACTCGTCTTATTCCCTCTGGCCAGGAACAACGACATGCCGAATCGACTAATCACCGCTCTCTCTCCTCTTCTGCAGCGCGCGGCAGACCAGTCAATTGCAAGGCCCTCGACTGATGCGAGCGAGTTGTTCGACACATCGGTGTTCCTCTGGAGCTGGATGCTGACGGGTATGCTGGCGCTTGAACATCTCCAGACAAAAGGCTCTTCGGACTGGATGGACGAACTGGCGCCGTATGTCGAGCACGTTGCGATCAAGGCAGAGAAGGCTGCGTGGGAAATGGTAAAAGGTGTCATGGAAAGGTTTTTGTGGCTGGATAGCGAGTGTGATAACGGAGGGCGAAATTGGTGGGGATATGCTTGTCTGTGGTTGGCAGCGAGGAGTAACGGGAGAGGGAAGGTCAAGGGCGTGACTTGATCGAAACCTCATGGAACGGCAGAGAATGAATCGATGAGAACAGCCGGACTGGAAAGATACCTGGTGCACCTGCCTCTGGTATTCTAGTCCCCAGATCAAGTTCCGTCAACCTGGTCGCCTCTTGGATTGCGACACAGTGGCGAACGCTCAACCGCCACTTATCCGGGAGGACCAAGTAGCACAGCATGCTGAACGGGCTTGGATCCCAGAGGAGACTTGGTAAAATCCACATGCAGTTCTGATGTCCCACAATGGTTGCTCGAACGAACCGGAATGGCCAGCGAAGGTCGCAGAATGCTTTCAGCCCGTGGCAACAACAAGAGACGGCGTTGGAGGGTCAGGAGGCTTCCACGTGACTTCTCATCCTGTCCGAGGACTCTGAAAGGGATTACAACCGTTGACACAGCCTATCCGCCTTCCCACTAAGCCACCTGAAAGATGCGGCGCGCCAGGTTGCGCATGCCGGAACGGGCGACGACTTCATGATCCGTACGAAGGACCCGGTCCCTTCATGTTCGAGTTGCACGAAGCCGACAGAACAAAGCATTGGCAGCTGCAAGTCAGAAGCACTGGGAGTCTATATCACCACATCACGTGCCCTCCCATGAAACTTACGTAATCTTGCATCGCTAGGCCTCCTGCCAACCCTCGAGTCGCCATCCATCTCAAAGCAGGACCTGAACTAGATGCCACTTTCGTCAACCAGGCACCGCTACCGCATTTGGGAACTCTGGCTCAAAGCGGCTCTTTCGTTTGCGACAACGCTTCGTCAGGCCTGTTCTAAGTGAGACTACTTGGCGGCTTGCATACCAAGAGGTTTATGATGTCAGCACGGCGTGCCAGCCTGTAAGTATCACATCGCTACCGCTGACATAGTCACGAAATCGGTAGACAACATCGATCCAGGCTACCGAGAGCACCATTCCACATCATATTGTTCTTCAGTTAACATCTCCCAACTCGATCGGATTCCCACCACAATCTCCAACCCAGCGAACCTTCGTCCACCATGGCACCCCTACACACCACGCTCCCCTGGACAGCGTCGCCACTCCTCATCTCCGCACCCATGGGTGGCTATGCCGGCCCGCACCTCGCCGCCGCCGTCTCCCGCGCGGGCGCCCTCGGCCTCATTGGAGCCTTGATGGACGAGAATTTGCTTGATCGGCAACTACAAGAAGCAAGTGATCTGCTGGAACGGGAGCCTAAAGTCCAATCTGGCACAGACGGCATGCTGCCGATTGGTGTGGGACTATTGCTGTTCGCGCTCGCGAAGCCGGAGAAGCGCGATGCATTCCTCAACGTCTTGGGGAAGTGGAGGGTGAGTGTAGTGTGGCTTTTCGCGGAGCGGGAACTCAAGGACTTTGGAATATGGGCGCAAGAGATCCGCAAGGTCGAGGGGTTGCAGCACACGCAGATCTGGATACAGACTTGCTCGGTGGGCGCGGCAGTACAGTTGGCGAAGGAAGTCAAGCCAGATGTGTTGGTGATGCAGGGCAGTGACGCTGGCGGGCATGGACATGCGCGGTCTGCCGGTGTGGTGAGCTTGGTGCCGGAGACCATTGATGCATTGGCCGCCGAAGACCTTACCACGACTCCGTACGTGGTGGCGAGTGGAGGGCTCGCGGACGCGCGCGGTGTGGCTGCAGCTCTGGCTCTAGCCGCGGACGGCGCAGTCATGGGGACGAGGTTCCTAGCGAGTGAGGAAGTCATGATGCCGCACCCAGGCTACAAGCAGCAAGTACTCGACGCCAAGGACGGCGCGCATGCGACGACGCGGCACACGGTATTTGACGAGTTGAAGGGACCGAACATGTGGCCGAGCCACTATGATGGACGGGGCTTGAGGAGTGTGAGTTGGAAGGAGCATGTTGAGGATGGTGTTGGAATTGAGGACATCCGGCAGAGGACGAAGGCGGCCGAGGACGGTGAAGGGAAAGGGTACGCTGGTGCGCCGGAAGAGAAACGGCAAGTTGTCTGGGCTGGAACAGGAGTCGGGCTGGTCAAGAAGGTGATGCCTGCTGGAGAGATTGTGCGGACGGTGAGGGATGGTGTGAAGCAAAGGCTCGAGGATGCTAGAGCGAGATTGTGAATGTGCTGCTGCATAGAGGGACTGCTAAACCCTCATGTCAGTTCTCTGACCCGAAGTTCATTCACACCTACCATTCCCTCACGATACCGACTACGGCGATCATGCTGCGGTGATCGGCCACAGAAAGCTACCATCTCTGACCCCGTCCGCTCTACAACCGAATCGTATTCACAGCAAGTGGCAGCAGCCCCCATCAATCACATTAGGAGATTGGTATGGTGTTCCGCAGTACATGCAAAGTCAAATTGCTAGACTACGGACTTAAGAGCGCCTTTCTATTCTTCTCTCCGCGATGTGACGTGGCAATCATTTCCGGTCTGCGGACCGAAAGCGGACGTTGTTGATATAACATGGCCGCAAAGCAGCCTTGTGCTGCCGGGCGGACTCTGCTTGACTTATCTGGTTCGACTGACAAGTAACGAAGCCATCACAGCTGCTGCTACCACCACTACCACCATGGCCGGCAGAGCAGCCGCCATTTTCGACGCCTCGCTCCCGTACTCGCCTCTCTCAACACCGCCGGCAAAAACAGCCCTGCTACTGCTCGATTACCAGAATCTGATGCTTGGCTTCGTCTCCGACGCCGCACAGCGGGCCCAGATCCTGGAAAACGCCGCCGCAGCACGCACCTGGGCCAAGTCGCGCGGCTTCATGGTGTACCACTGCCTGGTTGACATGAGCCAATCTCCGGTCTCTTGGGCGAAGCTGAACGCGCGCTGGCCCATGTTCCAGCAAATGATCCAGCAGAACCCGCAGGCCGCGGACATTGTGGCGGAGCTGAAGCCAGATCCCCATGCTGCCGGAGAGAGCGTAACTCGTAGACAACTAGGGCTTCTCTCAGCTTTGTCCTCACCAGAGCTGATGCACGATCTTGAGCAGAAAGGAATCCAGAGCGTGATCTGTTGCGGGATCAGCACCAGTGCGGTAGTACTGAGCACGGCGAGGACGGCGAATGAGCTTGGCCTTCCAGTTACAGTGATCGAGGATGCGTGTTTCGATCCAGGCGAGGGCGTGCATGAGATGATAGTGAGAGAGGTCCTGACGACGAGCGCGCATGTGGCGAGATGGGAGGAAGTTGAGCGAGCATGGGAAGGAGCATTGGGTGAGAAGACGGGATAGGGAGCGTGACGTGCTAGGTTAGTATTGGCCACTTCCCTGGGATCATGTGAATATCTGCAACGTTCTTCGTGCGGTCGCGTCAGTACAGACAGTCAGGCAATCATCAAATATTCATGAGGCGTTGCTGCACGTATGTGTTCGCGCACTGGTGTGATCAGAACATGCGTACAGTTTCGAAGTTGCAGCAAAGAATCTCGCCAGAAAGCTCACGCGGCAGCTTCCCCGACTTCAAAGGCCCAGGCCCAAAATTTTCAAGCTCGGTCTCAAGCTTTCGCTTACCCCGCGTCCGGAAGCTTGGAATACCTTAGTCGCAAGCTTCGAAAGTGCTTCAGGTACCGAGCTACCGACAGCCACCGTGCAACACACTTCCAAGAGCAGGCTTTGGCGTCGAAGATGACGTCTCGACGATGCCCGGACATGAGGATAGCTTGTCAGCTCGGTAGATATAAGACAACGGCCATGCCGCTTGCATTGGAATTCAACCAATATCACAGCCCGAAAAATCTGCCAACATGTACTTCGCAACAGCAACAGCAACCCTCCTAGCTCTCACCCACACCATCTGCAACGCCCAAGATGTCACAGTCCCCGCAACCTGCATCGACGGCTACCAGCCCGGCACTGACACCGCCCTGGTAACCATCCCCTACACATACGACCAAACCATGTCCATCATCGGCTCCTACAAGAACCTAACCTGGTCCGGCAACCCAGACAACACCGTCACCCTGAACGGCACCGACAACACTGTCGGCACAGCACGCACATACGACCTCGCGGGTGCCCACGTCATCGAAACAATCCTCGAGTATTCCAAACCTCCTGCTCCAGGTCCGTACGTTGAGGTTCACAACACCGCGAACCTCTCCGTACCGGCGTACAATGTTAGTTTGTACATCCAGTACGACGGCACCGTAGTGAGTAGCGTATGCAATGGGATGGCGAGTATGTTCAACTTCACGGCGCGTTTCTGCGGCACGAATGCCACGCTCGTGGCTGGGTTGTTGCATGAACTGCACAGTAATGATGCATTGACCGTGGGCAAGTTTTTGGGCGGGCAGAATTTCACAGATTGTGCGGCGTTGGCGATGATGAATGGTGGGCCGATGATGAATGCTACGGGGACAATGATCGCGCCGATGCCGCCGGCGGCGACGTATACGGGTGGCGCTGCGAAGTTGGGGTGGTCTGTTGCTGGCGTGCTTGTCGGTGTGGTTGGGATTCTGGGTTGATCTGTGAGGAGGCAGTATATAGTGCGTATCTAGGGCTGGTCTACGGAATGACACTGTCAAACCTCAGACGCCTCTCTCCTCGCAATACTTCCTCACCTCCTTGTCCAGCTTGATATGCTGTCCTTGACATTGTCCATCAGCTTCTTCACAAAATCCAACCCATTGCCGCCTCCAGCTTCCACCTTCTGCTTCAGCCCACTTTTATGATACACCTCCTCCTGCAGCTTCATCACCGCCATCAACTGATTCGGCAACCACGTCACAATCGGACTCCCGCCCGTCGCCGTTGGATGCGCTGTCCTCTTAATTATATACTCCCGCGCAAACAGCCAGTGCCGCCACCGAAAACTCCTCACATGGTCCAGCAGCTTGAGGTACAGCTGCGCGACCTCCAGATCTTTGATACAAAACTCGCGCACACGCACTTCCGCAGCTTTAGACATGACCCACCCGAGAAACTGCCGATGCGGTTTCGGGCGATAGCGGCGGAAATCAACCAAGATATCTGTGAGCGGGTTCTTCGGCATAGGAATTTCACACAGGTAATCCAGTAGCGGGATGATGCTATCATTCGCGCCACTTTCCCCACGAAAATACAGCGGCTTGCCGTCGTTCTCGCCTTCGTAAACCACCCCGTTGGGAAACATGGACTGTGAGGTGATACCGAAGATGAAGGTGCGGTAGCTGATGTAGTCCTTTGGTAGGGAGTGGGACCACATGTTCTCCATTGCGGCTTCGATCTTGGCCATGGCTGTCAGCATGGTTTGGAAGGCGGATTTGGCGGCGGTGGGGCTGGATGTTTCGACTGCGTTGAGGAGGCTCGCGGCGCCGGAGACGAGTGGGCCGGTCTCTTGGACCATGTTGATGTGCGTTAGGATGAAGCCGGCTTCGGATGATTTTGGGTCGAGGCCATATTCGAAGGCGCGGATGAGGCGGAGGTTGGAGTACTCTGAGGGGCCGATTTTGGGGTCGACAAGACGGTAGTTGTAGAGGGCGTAGCTGGCCGCGTAGCTCATGAAGGCGGGGATGTCGAGTAGCTCGGCTGTGCGCATGAGTGGGCCAGCGATGCAGCGTGGAAGGATTTCGCGGCCGAGACCGTAGCCGTTGGAGGGGTCTTTGTTCCAGGTTTGCCAGCAGGGTTCGAGGAGGTAGGAGGATGCGAGGAAGGAGTAGTCTCGGAAGAGGGCGGTGATGAGTTCCATGTTGGGGTTGGGTGCATTGCAGAGGGAGCGGACGTGCAAGGTTAGGTCTGGGAGGGCGCCGCTGTCGATGAGAGAGCAGAGCTTGTATTCGGCCAGGAGGCCTGGTGTGCCGTCCAATTTGGTGACGGGCATGTCGTTGATGATGCTCGACAATGCATTGAATTCGGCGGGGAGGTCGACCAGCGGGGCACGTGAAGGCAAGAAGCCGGTCTTTGTTGTAATGGTGAAAGGGTCGAGACCATCTGGCAGGGTGGTGGGCTCCTGCTCAAGATGCGGGAAGATTGCGGACAGTTGTGGGAGGGGAGGGTCTTCTTGGAAGTCCGACATGTCGAAAGTTTCGTGAGAGTGATGAGAAGAGGACTGCTGCGAGGGTTGGGACATTGCTGGAGGAAGATATTTGCATGGTGTTGATATACCCCTCCGTGGCCGGAATCTCATTCCGGCCAGGCAAATAGGAAGACAAAGGGTTACCTTTGCGATAGGAGAAGCCCGTAAAGTACCCAACAGCCACTCCCAACGAACTCAATACATGTAGAGACATGCAGCATTGTTGTTCGAGCCATCATAGTCGCAGTTGCGGTGTGCTCGCAGGAAAAGGCAGCCGTTGGTAGCGCCAAGGCAGCTCCTTGGCAGGATAATCGAGCGGAGCGGAAATGCCGCGAGCGTCGGCGGAGGACGGTTGAGTTGCCTGCGACATGAGCAGAGAACTTTTGTTGAGGCCGAGACGACTTGACCGTACGATAGTCGGCCAATCTCGTGGTGCTTAATGGTCGGTGCCTTGAAGTCGAAAGGCGTGAGAAAAGTAAAAGCGCTGATATGATTGGTCTGGCCGGAAAGGCTGCGCGGTCCCGCTCTGAAACCGCCGTCTACGTCGGACGTAAGACTTTTCGATCGCGGTTGGACACGATGCTCCTCACTTCGGAGGAGTATCAGACTGAGAGATCCGTAGCACTGTCACCTGACGAGGTCGACGTCGAACCACGCACAAATGGAGGACTGCCAGGACTTCCCTTCACGCATAACAAGAAGCAGAGTCTTGGGAAATCGCAAACCCGCCGATCTCGCATGGTTTCGAAGTAGACGGCAGCTTATCTTTCTCAACCTGTCTGTCGACGCCCGAGAGTCCCAGCGCCTTCCACATCTCACTTGTGGTATAATGCTCATGCCGCCCACCATCCGCTACTCGCCTCTGTCAACCTCCCCATCCCCAACCCGCTCATCCTCCACTATTCGCGTGTGGCGCTTCTTCTGGCCTCACGAACTCCAGCCCCATGCTCGCTCCGCTCGGGGCTGGGAGGGTTGCGGAGGTGGTGTTATCCGGTCAAGAGATGGACATGCCCAAACAGAACTGAAGACATGCCGCAACTACTGCATCCCACCACCCGCACTCGAATACTCGCCTACTTTCATATAGGAAGCGCCTGCGGCGCGACCAGGAAATCGCTCGCTACGCTCGCCTGAGGTGGTGGTGAGTCGGTGGCCGCTTCGCGGCCACCTCCTCCCCACCACCTCCC